>NW_011193481.1:0-816 GCF_000146605.3 Meleagris gallopavo | reverse complement strand
TATCAACAGAATTTTATAAGGAGAGAGAATGTGAAATTGATGGTGGATCGGCCTTACCACAACGCTGAGATGAGAAGCGCAGGCAGAGAAGCGCAGGCGAGAAGCGCAGGCAGAGAAGCGCAAGCGAAGCAGCGCAGGCAGAGAAGCGCAAGCGAAGCAGCGCAGGCAGAGAAGAGAGCATCAGGTGACCTTGCCGGGAGTTATATCTCCTCGCTGACCGCAAACGCCCCGTGGGGAAACGTAGCTGCTCTTCTCCGCTGGACAGGCCACCCGGAACTTGGAGCATCAGCAGTCCAAACCCCCAGTACATTGCAATGATGTTATGATGTGGAATACCGATAATGAAAATCATAGAAACCATGACATTACCACCCCTTATTCCACATCACTACATCATGCTTAATATAGACAAACAAAATATAAACACACGCACTAGGAATTACTGACTGCACTCCCTCAACATCAAGTTCCCTTGCCGGTACACATTGAACATCCCCGTTTTCCTGCATCACCCACCAAGTGGACCCAGGTCCCTGGGCAAAAACAGTTCCACGAAGAGGTTTTGTCCTTCTCAGAGGCTGGAATAACCCAAACTGCCTTTCCCAACATATTCTTTACATGTACAACAGGGACTTTATCTCCCTCTACGGTATGTAGGGAGCTGGACTGGGTTGGACCACCACGATTGATAGATCCTCTGGTATTGACTAACCAGGTGGCTTCTGCCAAATGCTTCTCCCAGTGCTTAAATGTACCGCCTCCCATTGCTTTCAGCATAGTTTTTAACAACCCATTGTATCGTTCAATCTTACCTGA
>NW_011193480.1:0-568 GCF_000146605.3 Meleagris gallopavo | reverse complement strand
ACGCACTAGGAATTACTGACTGCACTCCCTCAACATCAAGTTCCCTTGCGGTACACATTGAACATCCCCGTTTTCCTGCATCACCCACCAAGTGGACCCAGGTCCCTGGGCAAAAACAGTTCCACGAAGAGGTTTGTCCTTCTCAGAGGCTGGAATAACCCAAACTGCCTTTCCCAACATATTCTTTACATGTACAACAGGGACTTTATCTCCCTCTACGGTATGTAGGGAGCTGGACTGGGTTGGACCACCACGATTGATAGATCCTCTGGTATTGACTAACCAGGTGGCTTCTGCCAAATGCTTCTCCCAGTGCTTAAATGTACCGCCTCCCATTGCTTTCAGCATAGTTTTTAACAACCCATTGTATCGTTCAATCTTACCTGAGGCCGGTGCATGGTAGGGAATATGGTAAATCCACTCAATACCATGACCTTTAGCCCAGGTACCTACAAGAGAATTTTTAAAATGAGTCCCATTATCTGACTCAATTCTTTCTGGGGTACCATGTCGCCACAGGACTTGTGTCTCAAGACCTAGTATGGTATTTCGGGCGGTAGCGTGGGGT
>NW_011193479.1:0-552 GCF_000146605.3 Meleagris gallopavo | reverse complement strand
AAATGGGGCCAAGAGGAAGATCAGAAACTAGAAGATTTAAAGACGGACTTAGTTAATGCCCCAGTATTAAGCCTGCCTGATATTAAGAGACCATTTTACCTGTTTGTGAATATAGATGGAGGGACAGCATTTGGGGTCCTGACACAGGAATGGGCAGGAAGAAAGAAACCTGTGGGGTACTTTTATAAGTTACTTGATCCCGTGAGTAGAGGGTGGCCAACTTGTTTACAAGCCATAGTGGCGGTAGCCCTTTTAGTAGAAGAAGCTGGAAAAATAACCTTTGGTGGAGAATTAAAAGTATATACCCCCCACAACATTAGGGGAGTATTACAACAAAAGCCGGATAAGTGGATAACTGATGCCAGGTTGTTAAAATATGAGGGGATATTAGTACACTCCCCCAGATTGGAGATTGAAACTACGGGCTTACAGAACCCTGCTCAATTTCTTTATGGAGAACCGAATGGAAATCTAACCCACGATTGTATACAATGTATAGAACATCAATCCAAAATTCGGGAAGACCTGGAGGAAGAAGAGTTACAGGAAGGA
>NW_011193478.1:8641-14465 GCF_000146605.3 Meleagris gallopavo | reverse complement strand
GCGGGGCCGGTGGGCGCGGGCGGGGAGGGAGAGCGGTGGGAGGGGGGAGGGGAGAGCGAGCGTCCTCCGAACGGCGTCGTGTTTCGCCGTTCTTGTCCTCGGTCTGATTTCTCTCTCCTTTCCCCGGCCGAATTTCGGCGCCCCGTTACACGTCCTCCAGGGGGAGGTTGGAGCCGACGGGCAGCCGGCGGCTGTGGGCTGTGCGGGGCTCTCGTGGCGGTGATGCTGCAGTAACGTGTCCTCCGTGCTCCCTTCGCTGAGATGTGCCGTGTGTGTCTGTGGCCGTGCTGAGGCTGCACGAAAGATGTCACGGCTGGTGTCTGCAGACCCGTGAGGGAAATCTACACTCGCGTTCCGAAGACGGTGCTCTCTTTCCCTCTCCCCCTCCTGCCCCCTTGATGTAGAAATGCGTCTATGATCGCTGTGAGCAAAGTCTGAGAAGGAGCTGGATTTCAATTCCTGCTGCTGTTTTCTTTCCCCTTACTCTTTCTCTCCCCATACGTCACCATGTGGACGTTATCTGCTAATTGTATTTTCAACTTTTTCTCATGATCCCAACGCTGTGAATTTCTCAGTGGTTGCTGAGAGGAAGGCAATCATAAATACAGATTTTAGCATATTGTATCATAGCTAATCACGTTCTGCTGCAAAAAAGGAAAGCGTAGTCCCTTTTTAAAAAAGCAGGAGACAGAGCGCTTCCCCCCAAAAAGGGAAAAACCCCCAAACGTTTATGCTGAGTTAACATGCTGAGAATGAAGAGTGGCAGCTTTGCTTCTTCCCTTCACTACTTGTCTTGGTTTGAAGTACAGAGGAAAGGATGCGTGAGCCATGCTGGAGCGGTGTGCCTGCCTGCAGAGTGTGGCAGTGAGCAAGGCAGAGAATTTTATAGCGTCTCTATAATGTCTGTCTCCTTCCTAGATGGCACTGAGTTCTCTGAGATGCGCTACGGAAATGATGAGAACGACTTCTGAGGCTGTGAGCGGTGGCTGATGAGAGAAGCTAAAGAGAGGAACCTCAAAATTGAACAGATTGGTAAATCCAAGCCTTAGGGTTTATATGCTCTTTGTTCTAACAAACACGTCTGACCCTTAATTACTTTAACGGACCGATGTTTTTATGTGGCGCCAGACAAGGTAGGGAAGCTCTAGGACTTGGTATGCCTGCATTGATGCTTCTCTCAGACTGTTTGTGCTTTTCTGTAGTAGCATAACATGCCAGGCAGTGGCTGGATACTGACTTCAGTTTACTTTTTGCTTTGTAGATACGGGATGAAGGGGCATCTCATAGCAAATGGATGAAGGTATGTCTGTTTTCCTTCTTAAAAGTGAAAGGTGCTTCTGAAGTTCCCTTGTTATCACATGTGCTTTGCTCGTCTGCTTCTTCTCTAGAGAAGAGACCTTCATCCTGTGACTACTTCGCTTCCTGACCTCTCGTGGTAGCTGCAGGCATGAAGCACTAACAGGAACATCCTTAGTATTTTTTTTTAATCTGAAGCTTTTATTTTGAACTTGGTAAGTCAGTGTATGCTAAGGAGGGCATTTTAAAGGAAGCTACAGTTGAACCGTACAAATTCATCTTCTTACTGGCTGTTAAACAGCTTATCTTGTAAGTCAGAGATCCAGAATTCCTTCAGATTCTCAAGTGAAGTTCCAGTGGATATGATGCCCCTTAATTATTGATGTACAGCTCCAGGCTTTCATTACGTGGTCTGATTTACTTTTTCCATAAAGTAAGAGCTCTGAGTTTTAACTGTGCAAAAGTCAATACCTCATTTGGAACATGAGTTGGAAAGAGACAGTATTTCACATCAGGTAACACTGTGTCTCCTTCCCTGCACACCCCTCTTTGGAAGCTCGCTTCCCTTTGAGTTATGTTATGCTGAAGTGGAATCTTAATATAAGTTCTACTGTATTCATTGTTCACGTCCTTGCTGCTGCTTTGAGGCTCAGAAGGAAATGCGTTTCTTCTCAAGAGAAGGTAGGGGTTAAGCTGAGTGTGAAGAAAACTGCTGATGCTTTTTTCCTTTCCACACACAACTTTGCAGAAATTGGGTCCCTTCTGCTTAGAATCAGTCAGTCAGCGGCTATTAGGAAAGTTCTTCTAGTTTTTGTGTGCTGTACAAGGTCAGCTGTGTTATTTGTCCGTGGCAGCATCTGCAGCTATTTCATTCAGTGATTAGTTTTAGCAGAATAATACAGAAAATGGTGCACAGCAGTTAAATGTGACGTGACATTAGGAGGGAAAAACCCTTTGTAACTTCAGTGTCCTTCACGAGGCTGGCCTAGATAACATTCTGCCTGCTCCTGAGAAGTGGGAGTGCTCTCCTCTGAAACACCTTATCCTCATTCATATGTAAGGGTGTGTGATACGCTCGTAGTCTGTTAAACTGATCTGTGGTCAAAGTTTATAGCGGGACAGGTGAGCAGGAATTTTATAAAGAAACATCCTTAGGCACTGAGCTAATCAACTTTGATCACCTGCAAGAGGCTTCCTGAGAAATAGCAATTATGATGCTGGTGTTCTAATGTAACTAATTTTTCTATGGTTGTTTTATTCCTGGTTTGCCCACAACAGGCAGGAGTTGCACCTCAGCGAGTTCATAGCGCATGAGGAAACATGCATCACACACTCCAATTCCATAGACACGTTTTACGTACGGGCTTGTACTACTCACTTCCACCCCTCTGTTTTCAGAGAAGCCGGTGAGATCCAGAAGCTCACTGGGGCTTTGATGACCTTTTTGTTACGGCAACGTCTGGGTTCTCAGTTCCCATGTGGTTATGATGGCAGTGCAGTGTTTGGGAAGCATGCAGCCAGCTGACTTGTTCTTCTCGTTCTGGGTTCTGTCGCACGGCGGTCGTCCTTTGCAGAGGTGGACTGCATCTGATGGCTGACTTGTGGATAGAAACGTGTATGCCGCGCTCCTTCCCTGTGTGTTATCAGCAGTCTTCATTAGGAGGAGGTCTTGTGTGAAGGAAACGAGCTTTGGTTGTGTGTTGGTCACTGTCAGTGAATGGCTCTGCAGCTCCTGCAGCCCACCCAGCGTGCCTTTTGCAGCTGAGCTTGTTGTCAAGGCGTGCACAAAGAGCCGAGTTGGGTGCTAAGCCGTAAGTGCAGCTGCATGTTTCAACTGAGACTCGTGCTGCATCTCGCTGCTGATAATAAATACTTAAAGCTGGGCCTAAGGCAGTGCAAGACTGCGCTGCCTCTCCTTTGGCACGTTAAGGTTACTGCTGTAGGTCCCCAAGGGCAATATCAGAATGAGGCTTTGCTTTACAAGCCGTGGAGGTGGCGTGGCGTAGGTGTAAGCTAGGTTTACTTGTGCTGCTGTGTTCTGTAGAAATAATACTTGTACTCATGCGAATGCTGTGGTGTGTTACAGCTTGCTCTGTAATGCAGGCTTTTCTGTTCTACCGGTATTACTCCAAAGCAAGCGTGCTTTTCGCTTTCACTTTGGAGGGAGGAACTACTGCAGCTGTTTGTACTTCTAGGCTCTGAGTTTTCTTTTTGTGACAAGTGCTCTCCTTAATATCTGGGGCAGGCCTCTCTCCTCTGGGACAAAGCCAGTGCCAACCGCCTGACCAACTCAGCAGGAACCGCGGGCTGTGGGAGATTGCAGCGCCTTCAGCGATGGAGCAGCGCAGGATGCTGGGCTCGGATCCCAAAGCAAACCTGCGTGAACGGAAACGTGAGCTCGTAAGTGCTGTGCACTGCTGATAGCTTTTACAGCTGTGTGCGTAAGGACTGCCTAAGGACTGCACAGCACATCCATCTGCCGCGCCAGGGCAGGAGAGAACCTGCAGCTGTCTGCTCTGTCAGTCTGAACTCCGGAATGCTGAGGTGTGAGGACAGCTGTCCTTAACAGCCCTGAGAAAAAGGTTGTGCAAGTTGTAGGGCATTTTTGAGTGACGTTTTCACCTTGGCCTATGCAGCTGAGTTCAGGTGTCGTTCAGCTTCTGAAGATCTATTCAAAAAGGGGATGTTCTTTAGAAGTAGCATGAAAAACGCAGGAGGAAAGGAACATAGTAAAGCTGTGTGTTTCTTAGGGTCTCTCTCAGGCTGTTTGTCTCCAGTTACAAAGAACAGCTGTGAGGGTTTTATTATCTGGGGCATCTGTACAACTTTCTGAGACTCCAGTCTGAAGAACAGGCCAGCAAACAGACTTTTACTTTCTCTCCCAGCTGCTTTGGTTAGGAGGTACAGCTGGAGGCTGTCACCCTCAGTTGCTCGTTTCATTTAACGTGCAGCTTTTTGTGGTGATACAGGCAGAGAATGTATTGGTTTCACTTTATTAAGTTCTCACCACTGAGAATTGGTTCAGGAGGTGGATTTGCTGTCTTTTCCTTTCCTGTGGGTTTGTTCTGTCTGTTTTGTGGGGGGAAGGATGGTGGGTTGAGGGGAAGGAGGGAGGTTGCTTGTTGGGTTGTTTTCCCTTGTTTCATCTGGGAACATTCTTTTTGCATTGCAAGATATTTTTAGCCAGAAAGCTGTTTGTTTCTCCACTGTGTGGTGGAGAAAACAAGGTGTAGATCATTGCACTGACTTGATGTAGTGCTGTGCATACGAACAACAAACCAGTTTTCCCAGAATGACTGTGTGTAACCCAGCAGCTGGTTGCTATGAAGGATTCCCCTTCGGTCAGTGTGTGCCAGTGACAGCACAAGAGCCTCAGGGTGGGCGCTGCGCCTGTTTGGGTGACAGGTAGGAAGTTTGCACCCCTGTATTGTCAGAGACCTTTCCTGAGTCATTTTTCCCTAGGTGTGTTATTTTTTGTGAAACATGAAAGCAGTTCTGTGGAAAGCCTGATAAATACCTTAAAGGAAAAGGAGGCTTAATTCAATGGGAAGCAGAAAGGTCTAAAAGCAAGCAAATCTGACCGCTGGGTATGTGCAGAAATAAGCTACTGCCTGCTGCAGTTATTGCTCTTAGAGTGCTTTGATCTGAAGTGCCTGCCGAGGTTCGTGTGCTTTCCATGTTCTCTTCTGCTCGTTTTACTTTATCCTTAAGTAGACATTTGGTACCTTTCAGTTGGAGAAAATAGAATGAAGTACCTCCGTATTCTTATCCCACTTGAGATGGTTGTCCAAGTCAGCACTTCTCGGTGCGTGGGAAAAGGGAAAGAGTTTGCCATGCTGTCTTCTGAAAACGTGGCTTGGCAGTGACTGTGCAGTTCTTCAGTAGCCTTGTGCTGTCTGTGCTGCAGTTCTGCAGAGAGGTGGCACATGCAGTGCCATTAAGATGAAGCCTTGATTTTCACTCTTCTGCTCGTTGCTGCGTGTGGAACAGCGGTCAAGAAAACGGCTGTCGCGTCACCTGAACAGCTCAGAGCTGAATTTGTTTTGGAAATGTGGTCACTTTATGTTGGAAATAATTCTTGTATGCGAAATTAATTTGCTCGGACTCGAAATCACAGACATTTTTAGTAAGATGCAGTTATTTTCTTCTGATTTCTGTTCTGTTTCAGCTCAGCACACGCAGCGTAGTTTACTCAGCCAGGCTGGTTGTACGTGTGAGTGGACGGACGCTTCGAAGGAGGTGGAAGCTCTGCAGCTCTGACAGATGGCCCAGGAACCCTTACTGTCGTAATCAAAGCTATGGTGATGTGCATCAACAAAAGTAGAATAAACAAAGGAAATGCTCTGTTACCAAGAGCCAGCTTTGGTTTATGCCATATCAGTGAATATCCTGTACAGTGCTTTCGCAGCTGTGTTACCGAGACCACCAGAAGTCTTTTTTTCTACCTAACAACTACGTACCTTCGTATGTAGTTGTATCATAAATGAACTTTAATTTGATTACGCACTGGAGGAGGAATTTGTGTTTT
>NW_011193478.1:4083-7350 GCF_000146605.3 Meleagris gallopavo | reverse complement strand
TTATTCAGACACTTCATCGCTGGCAATCTGTCAGGCTTCCCCAGCCTCCTTTCTGATCTTCGCCTCAGCGAGCAGCTTTCTACCTCAGAGTCTTTTGTAAGTATGCCTTGAATACATTTGGTTGCCCATGTAAAGTGAGTTGCACTGTTTCTTGTGCATGCACACAAATTGTGACAAGATACCGAGAATTCAGAATTGCTCACCTCCAGTGCTGGAGGTTCTGTGCCTGACAAAGTCTTAAACATCCTGCTTTGCTTCTTCCCATAAGACGCAATGGTATAACTGAATTGGTAGGATTAGTACCTCCCAGTCTACTCGTGTATATTGAAGAAAAAAAGTGCTGGACCAGAGATGCCATTTGGTTTATCCTTAGGGTTTATTCCAAGGCTGCGTGCTCTGAAATGCTTGTATAGTTTGAGTGTTGGAAGTGGCCATGACCTTTCTGCTGGTATCAGTTCGTTCCCGGGGGAATAACTGCAGCTGACTGCAGCGTTGCTTTTGTTGTTCCATCCCCACAAAAGATACTCTGAGAATCTGTTTTTTTTCTGTTCCTATTATTAGTATTACTGCATTATTAGGATGATGGCTCACTGGTGTACGTAGATCGCTCTGAAAGGAATGCCTCCTATTTATTTTATTTTAAAATCAAATCTGTCTGTTTGGATGGCTTGCCTTTTGCATTGCTGAAGCCTGACTGCGCTCACCTCCACGTGTTGGTCTTCATAAATGTTCTGTTCAGTGTGGAGGAGTTCAGTGACAGCCCTGTGCTTCAGGTGCACTTCCATGTCAGGTGCTGTGCTGTCATTCTGGCCCTCTGCTGCCATCTGTCGCATGGCTACAAAACGTACTGAATGCTGGCAGGAAGGTTCAACCTCTGCTGTCATCCCACCAGTGTCCACCTGTGATGTTGTGGGCCAGCATTATAAAATAGGAGGCATTCCTTTTGGATCAGCCCTTGTGTAGTTATGAAAAATTAAGGTTTATAATGGCTGGCTGAGTAAATTGGTGGCTGCTAAAGAGATCCACAACTCAAAAATAACAGCAGTTAGACACTGGTAGCTTTCAAGGTCAATTTAAATAATGTGGCTGTACTGGGTTATTTATTTATTTACTGTTCTCTTTTATTGTCATATTTCCTGAAAACCCTTCAGGTGTGGCATTCTAGGCTTGATTTTGAATTTGCAAACTCTAGTATTCTCGAGCAACTCCATCCTGTAAGTGGGTTAGTTTTCATACTCCATTGTAAAACTGCTTTCAAGAATTGGTATTGCAAGAAATGATTCTTGAGGTCCCTTCCAACCTGGGCCATTCTGTGATTCTGTGACTAGGAAGGGCGTTACAACAGAGGTGTGATGGTGGAAGGACTGGCACAATAGAGAGGTACTATAAAGGAAGGGACGAAGATTGCTCACCCATATCAGAAGATTCCAGGTTCACAGGAAAAAGCATCACCAAGGAGGGATCTCCAGAAAGAGATCCTTCCCCAGCTGCTGTCAGCCCTTACATGAGGTCTGAGAGGGGAGCAGCCAGGCTCCAACCCTTCCCGTCACACAGCTGAATTGCCTTCACCTGTGCTCCCAGGGCTGAGCAGCTCCTTTTGGCAGGTGCTCAATCAGTGGTTCAGGCTGAGACTCAACAGATCCCATGCATGTGTGAAAGATTTTTTGTTTTTTTTGTTTTTTTTTCCTAGGAAGATTGAAAAGGCAAAGAAGTTCTCTGCCTTTGCTCCTGCCTCCACCTGCCCTCAGCACGCAGCCAGGAGATGAGGGGCACTCAGGAGCACGATGGGAGCCCTTCGTATCTCCTCAGCTCCTGACCTTCCAGCTCTGCAGAGACATTTCATATCTCAGTGACAGCCTGCGGCCCCCACAGCCCCCCCGATTCAGCCCGAAGGCCCACTGCCTCTCTTCCCCCCCACGCACACAGATGGGCGCGCTGGGCACCAGCACTGCTGTCCCAACAGCGGATTCATCGCCCGGCCCGCAATTGGTCTGTCAGCACCGCGTGTTTATTTTGAGAGTGCCGGCCCGGGCGCTCGGTGGTTTCCACAGGAGGAAGAAATGTTTCCCGAGGAGGGCCCTGGCACGCGCTGCCCCGAGGAGCGGCGCACACCCATGTGTGGAATCAGACTCTGTGACCACAAAGCAGTTATAAAAGCAGGCATGTTTAATCAGGGCTGCGACGCCGGGTGCAAGGGGGAGAGCTGCTCCTAAGTGGCACAGCGTCAGGAAGAAGCGTGCTGAGCTCGAGGCCGAACTGAGAGGTGATCAGTAGTTTCCAGGGATTGGGATCCACGTTCCTTACATTCCGAGAAGCCATCAGCACGCGGCCCCCCCTCGCGCGTGCACAGTGAGCGGTGAGGGTCTCCTCCTGGTGGTCGTGGGATGAAGAATCCTCATCTTCCTCGCGAAGGCTCGCAGTCTTTCTCCCTGTTCGCTTTGGACCCTGCGGGAGGGGCAGCCCCCCCAGCCCCGTTTCAGCTCGCCCTGCGGACATCGAATCGCCTCACTGCCCGGCGTCCTCAGGCCGTTCTCAAACCCTTCTGGTTACGGCCTTCAGCCCCTCGTTATCCCAGACCCAGTGTCTGCCATCCCTTATTTTTCTAACATTCTTGCTTCTATAAACTAACAACCCCTCCCTTTCCCCCTCCCCCAGTCGTACGTCCCCATGAAACCTTTTCCTCACGTTTTTACTACGGGGCCCTTCTCACTCTCCAGCACCGGCCCGCACAGCCGTACCGCACAAGCGCGCAGCAGGCGCGGGCTGCTGCCTCCTGCACGCCCCGCCCCCGCCTCTCCTATTGGCCGGCCGTGCCCGTTCGGTCATCTCGTTGGCTGGCGCCGCCGCCTGTTATATGCACGGCCCGCCTCCGCGCCTTCTTCCGGGAGTGTCCCGTCCGCCCCTTCGTGTCTGCGGAGCCAATTGGCTGCCCTGATTGTCACTTACAGCTTGGGCGGAGGGCCGATTGGACGAACGAGGTCAGGCGGGTTGCCCGCTCTGCGCGTGCGCGGTCCGAGCGAGGGCGGGTCCGGGTAACGGGCGCGCGGAGTCGTGACGTCACTGGACGCGACGCGCAGCGGCCGGGGTGAGCGTCACGTGATCCGGGGAGCCGGCGGTTCGGGGCCGAGGAAACGCGGCTGCTCGCGGTGCTGGGCGGTGGGACTGGCGCGTTCTTGGGGCGCGGGGGTCGCGTAGGGCTGGGAAGGGAATCCGAGGCGTCCTCCTGGAGCTGCGGGTGCCGGGCCGCGTTCTGGGGCCCCGTGGGGC
>NW_011193478.1:2571-3884 GCF_000146605.3 Meleagris gallopavo | reverse complement strand
AGGTTTTGTGAAGGGCACAGTGGTATGGGATTCTTTTCATAAAGATTCTGGACCTCGGTTCCCTGCCCGTGTCCAAATCAGAATGAAAAACTGTATTAAAAATTCATCTTTTGAGGAAGAAGCTCTGAGCACTTGTAAGTGGCAGTGCTTTGGTATTCTAGATTACCCGTTCCATGAGGAGTGCTGGGTGATGCTGCCTGATAGCATCAGTTGTGAGCGTGCTCTATAGAAAGTTTCGCTCTGTGGGAGCGGGGAAACAAAACGTGGTGATTCAATACTGTGGGGTTATTATGGGGTTACTGGAGTCTAGGATTCCAGAGCCTGAGGATTGTGTGAGGATGCTACGAGGATACTGGCTGCTGTGAGTGCAAGTTCTGTAACTTCAGCTTCTGTAATTGTTTCCCAGTTCCAGATTCTTTGATTCTGTGATGATTCTGGGCTTTGAATGTGTGGTGATGCTGATTCCTCACTAAGAGTATAGACCCCCAGATTTGTAGCTATGCAATACGATGCATTTCCATATCCACCCCTGAGCACAGTGTGTGGCATAGTTCTGAGTGCCTGACGCAAACCCAAGCAAAATCAATTTCTGTGGGTTATTAAAAAACATAAATAAATTTTCTTTGCTTTAGTTTCTGCTCTCTGTTCCATTTATTTACGTTCTCCCTTGCTTCATATGTAACTTCCATTCTTGGCATTTTGCAAATAATACCTTTTCCCCCCTTCATCCTTCCATGGCTCCTGATGGTCCCTTGTTTCTCAGTTATCATGAGCCCATTCATGTAAGAATTTGGGAGCGGCACCGCTCCGCCCTCAACGCCCACCACGTGACCGCGCGACGCGGCCGTCACCCGCGCAGGGCGGCCGCGGGGTGAAGCTGGCGGCCGCCATTTTGAGAAAGGGCACGGCAAGTTCAGAACGGCGGGGAGGCGCTTTGCAGGGGGGCGCTGAGCAGCGGGTGAAGCCGTCGAGGAGCCATGTTGGGTGTGGGAACGCTGCCGGGCGGGGGCGGTGCGTTTGCACCGCGGCTGGACGGAGCTTCTAACGTTCCCAACTCTTCTAATTCGGTCATTGGTAAATGCTTCATTTACGTGTATTGTGCACGCCTTGAAATTAAGAAATCCGGTATTCGTATATAAAAAAAAAAAGTGAAGGCAAAGCGATGGCAAATGTGTTTCTCAGAACTCGGGGAACGTCGCGGTGCTGGCAGACGCTGCTTCAGCTCGGTCGGTGGCTTTTCCCTGCAGGGCAAACAGGGCGAGTACACGAGCACTGTCAAATGACATCATACCTCGATTCGGGCACCTGTCGCG
>NW_011193478.1:0-2551 GCF_000146605.3 Meleagris gallopavo | reverse complement strand
TTTGCTTTAGTTTCTGCTCTCTGTTCCATTTATTTACGTTCTCCCTTGCTTCATATGTAACTTCCATTCTTGGCATTTTTGCAAATAATACCTTTTCCCCCCTTCATCCTTCCATGGCTCCTGATGGTCCCTTGTTTCTCAGTTATCATGAGCCCATTCATGTAAGAATTTGGGAGTGGAGTTCACTCCATGAATCTTATAATAGTTAGTGTCCCTAGTTGCTATCATGCAGACTTCATCAAATTATAACAGACAGATACAGCTACAATATGCACTCCTAAGGGGGAAGCAGGAACGTATTGATTGATGAGCATAGGTATGCTGTAGTAGATATAACAGTGACTTAACAAGACTGGAGATGGCTGGGTGTACTTGGTTATTTTCCACGTAGAGGACAGGGTTACACACAGACCTACAGAACGCAGCTCTCCTGCCGTGTCATGAGGATCAGAGCGAGCCCCATGGCTGTGTGAACTCTTCAAAGCACAGAGGTAAGGTTCCTCAGCACAGCTGGATCCACTCCTAGTCCCAGACGCGTTCAGGAGTTTGTGTCTAAGGGATCCGATGTGCACAATCAAAGGTATCACCTTAGTGGAGCTGACAAAGCTCAAAGCAAACTGGTAGTTGCTCACTGAGGATCCGTACCAGCAAGGTGTCTTGACATCAAGGTGGAAAGGATCTCAGTGCAGGTGTGACCTCAAGAAGCATCCCTGCTCAAGGGGAGAGCTCGTCCTGCAGCCTGCTGCTGTGCAGGAGAGCCTAAGAGGTGCTCGTGCTGCTGTCTATGTTGGTGCTAAGATGATTGACTCATTGCTGTATTTGTTTTTAGGCACGTGCTCAGTTGGCCCTCAGCTGTTGAGCCAGAGGTCTGCTGTGAGTTCTTGCAGCCTCCCAGCCTGAGACAGTTTTGTCATCGCCAATGTGATTTAGCCAGGAGTGTTGCTCACTGTCTTCCTGTGCCAGGCTGAGGGAGGAAGGAAGAGAGAAAGGGAGAGGAGGGAGCGCACCATCACACTGGCTTTGCTGGGAAGGAAGCCTGGTAAGAGCAGTGCTGCTGGTCTGAGTGCCAGCTGGCTTTGACCCCTAAGCAGTGCCCTGCAGGTGGGCTGGTGAGGGTGGGGGTTTGGGCAGGGATTGCTGCATTCCCTCACCCCTCTCCTGCCTATTGTTTCTGTTGTCCCAGCAGGCTCCAGTTTAACCTCTGCCTGCAGCAGAGCAGCAAGTGGCCACAGCACGTCCATCTCAGGCAGGGGCTTGGGGAAGCAGGCAGGAGAGGGCCAGGAGCAAGAGATGGGAGTGCAGGGTGAGAGTGAGGTGTCCTCAGCCAGCACTTGTGTGCTGGGAACAGAGAAGCCGCTGGGACGGGAGTTTGTCTCCTCTCCCCTCCCCTCCTCTCCTCCCCTCCCCTCACCTCTCCTCCCCTCTCTTCTCCAAGCTGCTCCCTGGGCCTTGGCTGTGGCCAGCAAGGAGCACTTGCAGGAGCCCGTGGCCTTTGCAGAGGTGGCCGTGTATTTCAGCAGGGAGGAGTGGGCGCTGCTGGACCCTGCGCAGCGAGTCGCTGTACCGGGCTGTGATGCTGGAGACGTAGCAGTGCGTGGCCTCGCTGGGTGCTCCTTCCTCGAGTCCTGTTGCTAACCCCTGATAAGAGGAGCAGATAAGAGACAGGAGGATCTGGCTTTCTGCAGGGTGACAGCCACCTGCGTGACCTGTATTTATTTTCCCAAGGAGGTGCAGCGAGGGGACATATCAGTATGGTGGGAAAAGGAGTTTTGCCAGAATTGTAGTGACAAAAGTATTGGCACGATAGAAAGGTGCTATAAAGGAATGGAAGAACACTTTTTATCTCTATAAGCAGATTGCGGGGGAATTTTCCACCAAGGCACGATCTCCAGAAAGAGATCCTTCTCCTGTGGCATCAGCCCTGAAATGGGGCCTAAGTGAGGTGCAGCCAGGCTCAAGCCCTTCCTGTTGCACAGCTGAATTGCCTTCACCTGTGCTCCCATGGCTGACCTGGTCCTTTCCGCAGGTGCTCAATCAGTGGTTCAGGCTGTGACTCAACAGATCCCATGCAGAGTCCTTCACAGGTTGCAGTGCAGGAATCTGCTTGGATGTGGTTCTTTAGGGGCTGCCGGGGGCAACCGTGGTCTTCTTTACAGCTTGCAGGAGAAGCTCTGCTCTGACACCTGGAGCTCCTTCTTCCTCTACTTCTTCACTGACCTTGGTGTCTGCAGTGTTCTTTCTTTCACATTTTTCCTCCTCCTCTCTCTCACAGCTGCTGCACTGCTTCAGAAATAACTTGGATTTGCAACCCCAGACTTGGCAAGGGCAAACAGTAGCCTTAACAGAAAAATGAGTGCTATATTTTCAGTTCTGAAATAACCAGCTTAGGGATGTTGAAAACTGGCTACAGGAGCTGCCAGCAGCCAGGGTGCTCCACATTAATGCCTGGCTATTGTAAGCTGGAGCTAGCAATGCAAGTGCTGAAGTACAGGAAGGGCCATTTAAAGAAAAATCTCCTGAATTCCTTACAACTTGCAAGGACATTAAAGTG
>NW_011193477.1:0-698 GCF_000146605.3 Meleagris gallopavo | reverse complement strand
TCAATTACGTCCATTTTGGGATCAATTACTTCCATTTTGGGGTCAGTGATGGATATTTGGGGTCAACGTTGGCCATTTTGGGATCAATTATGGCCATTTTGGGGTCAGTGATGGATATTTGGGGTCAACGTTGGCCATTTGGGGTCAGCGGTGTCCATTTGGGGTCAGTGATTCCCATTTGGGGTCAATTGTGGTCATTTTGGGGTCGGTTATTTCTATTTTGGGATCAGTTACGGCCATTTTGGGGTCAGTGATGGATATTTGGGGTCAGCGGTGTCCCATTTGGGGTCAGCGGTGTCCCATTTTGGGGTCAGTGATTCCCATTTTGGGGTCAGTGATTCCCATTTGGGGCCAATTGTGGTCATTTTGGGGTCGGTTTCTATTTTGGGATCAATCACCGCCATTTTGGGGTCAGTGATGGATATTTGGGGTCACTTATTCCCATTTGGGGTCAATTACGTCCATTTTGGGATCAATTACTTCCATTTTGGGGTCAGTGATGGATATTTGGGGTCAACGTTGGCCATTTTGGGATCAATTATGGCCATTTTGGGGTCAGTGATGGATATTTGGGGTCAACGTTGGCCATTTGGGGTCAGCGGTGTCCATTTGGGGTCAGTGATTCCCATTTTGGGGTCAGTGATTCCCATTTTGGGGTCAGTGATTCCCATTTGGGGTCAATTGTGGTCATTTTGGGG
>NW_011193476.1:0-2102 GCF_000146605.3 Meleagris gallopavo | reverse complement strand
CATCCCCCGCCCCCACCTTGCTGAGGATGAGCCTGGATGCGGCGGCGCTGCCGTCGATGATGATGGTGGTGATTTTGTCGTCCCGGATCTCCTTCAGCAGCGAGGTGGGGTCCTGCGCCTCGTCCAGGACGCGCACAGACAGCGCCTCGCGAGCGATCAGGAACTGCCGCACCAGCTCCTCCAGACGCAGCAGGCCTGGGGGCGGCAGCTTCATCAGCATCCGCCTCTTCATCAGCATCATCTTCATCTTCATCGCCAGCGGCGTCAGCGTCATTGTCGGCGTCGTTGTCAGCATCGTCGCCATCGGCGTCATCGGCATCATCGCCATCACTGTCAGCGTCGTCATCGTCATCGTCATCATGGTCACCATCGTCATTGTCATCGTCATCGTCATCATCGTCATCATTGTCAGCGTCGTCATCGTCATCATCATCATCGTCATCATGGTCATCATCGTCATCGTCATCGTTGTCATCGTCATCATTGTCAGCGTCGTCATCGTCATCGTCATCATCGTCATCATGGTCATCATCGCCATCATTGTCAGCGTCATCATCGTCATCATGGTCATCATCGTCATCGGCATCATCGTCATCATGGTCAGCATCGTCATCGTCATCATGGTCAGCATCGTCATCGTCATCGTCGTCATCGTCATCATTGTCAGCGTCGTCATCGTCATCGTCATCATCGCCATCATGGTCATCATCGTCATCATTGTCAGCGTCGTCATCGTCATCATCGTCATCATGGTCATCATCGTCATTGTCATCGTCATCATTGTCATCATTGTCAGCGTCGTCAGCGTCATCGTCATCATGGTCATCATGGTCATTATCGTCATCGTCATCATCGTCATCATCGCCATCATTGTCAGCGTCGTCATCGTCATCGTCATCATCGCCATCATGGTCATCATCGTCATCGTCATCATGTCATTGTCATTGTCATCGTCATCATCGTCATCATTGTCAGCGTCGTCATCGTCATCATCGCCATCATGGTCATCATCGTCATCGTCATCATCGTCATCATGGTCATCATCGTCATCGTCATCGTCATCATCGTCATCATTGTCAGCGTCGTCATCGTCATCATCGTCATCATCGTCATCATCATCATGTCATTGTCATTGTCATCATCGTCATCGTCATCATGTCATTGTCGTTGTCATCATCCTCATCGTCATCATTGTCAGCATTATCATCATCATCATCATCGTCATCATTGTCAGCATCGTCATCATCATCATGTCATTGTCATCGTCATCATCATCGTCATCATTGTCAGCACTGTCATCATCATCATCATCATCATTGTCAGCACTGTCATCATCATCATCGTCATCATCATCGTCATCATGGTCAGCATCGTCATCATCATCATTGTCATTGTCAGCATCGTCATCATCATCATGTCATTGTCACTGTCATCATCATCATCATCATCATCATTGTCATCATTGTCAGCATCGTCATCATCATCATCATCATTGTCAGTATTGTCATCATGTCATCGTCATCGTCATCATCATCATGTCATCATTGTCATCATCGTCGTCATCATCATCATTGGCATCGTCATCGTCATTGTCGGCATCGTCAGCATCGTTGTCAGCGTCGTCGCCATTGTCAGCATCGTCATCGTCATCATCATCATCATCATCGTCATCGTTGTCATCATCGTCATTGTCATCATCATCATCATCATCATCATCGTCATCGTTGTCATCATCGTCATTGTCATCATCATCATCATCATCGTCATCGTTGTCAGCATTGTCATTGTCATCATGTCGTTGTCATCATTGTCAGCACTGTCATCATCATCGCCATCACTGTCAGCATCGTCACCGTCAGCATCGTCATCATCACCGCCATCACCATCATCATCATCACCATCGGTCAGCATCGTCATCATCACCGTCATCACCGTCATCACCATCACCATCGGTCAGCATCGTCATCATCACCGTCATCACCGTCATCACCATCACCATCAATGGTGCCCACATCGTCGCCATCGTCGTCATCGTCGTTATTGCCATCATCTGCTGTCATGGCCCCCACTGCCCCCACTGACCCCGATGTCCCCTGTGCCCC
>NW_011193475.1:0-756 GCF_000146605.3 Meleagris gallopavo | reverse complement strand
CCTCAGAAGCATCAAAGTGCAGAAAGCAGGGCAAAACTGCCCCCCAAAGTCCATCAAATCGCTCCAGAATTGCAGAAAATTGGACAAAACTGCTCCAAAAAGCTCCTGAACTGCTCCAAAACTGCATCAGGCTGGACAGAGGTGCTCCAAAACTGCCCCCAAAGGCATCCAACTGTTCCAAAATTGTTCCCAAGAGCAGGAAATGGGACAAACTGCACAGGACTGGCATCGTCTGGGGACATCAGCCCCCAAAACTGCCCCTCAGAAGCATCAAAGTGCAGAAAACAGGGCAAAACTGCCCCCCCAAATACATCCAACTGCTCCCAAGTCGCTGCCAGGAGCAGAAAATGGGGCCAAACTGAGCACAAACTGCTCCCAAGAACACAAAACCACCCCCAAAATCTGCCCCCAGAAGCATCAGACTGCACAAAATGGGACAGAGCTGCCCCAAAAGCGCATCCAACTGCTCCCAAAAAGCAGGAAATGGGACAAACTGCACAGGACTGGCATCGTCTGGGGACATCAGCCCCCAAAACTGCCCCTCAGAAGCATCAAAGTGCAGAAAACAGGGCAAAACTGCCCCCCAAAGTCCATCAAATCGCTCCAGAATCGCAGAAAATGGGACAAAACTGCTCCAAAAAAGCTCCTGAACTGCTCCAAAACTGCATCAGGCTGGACAGAGGTGCTCCAAAACTGCCCCAAAGGCATCCAACTGCTCCAAAACTGTTCCCAAGAGCAGAAAATGGGACAAACTGC
>NW_011193474.1:0-507 GCF_000146605.3 Meleagris gallopavo | reverse complement strand
AACCAAAAGCTTTTAATTTTTAATTTCCATTTGCCACAAACCTCACTCCTGCTGTTTTATTTCTTATTGTAGTTTAAGTGTCATAGCTTTAAAAAACACAAATAAAACAACAAGACTGCAAATAATATCTGGAATTCATTTGATGAAATGAGCTAACATCCTGATTCATCTTCATTCAGTCTTGCCGAACACCCAATGTTTCAATTGTGTCAAAGGATAAAATTGTTAGGACATCTTTTAGTATTCACACACTAATAATTAATTTAATACATAGCAGAATTCATTCATAATTGTCTCCACACTGCTTTAATTTGTTTATTCTGAGATTTTGTAGTATTTTTGTACTATAAAGTCCAGTGCTCGCTACAGTGTGGATATCCTGTTTCATTTTTGGAGTTACTATTATGGATGTACTTATTTACAATCAGAGATGTTTGGTGTCTGTGCCAGTTGTATCTAGAAGAAGCGACTTTCATGTGACTTAGGACCATCAGTATTTTGTTTTTG
>NW_011193473.1:0-673 GCF_000146605.3 Meleagris gallopavo | reverse complement strand
TGATCTTAATAGTTTAAAAGAAGTTACTGGAACTTTGTTATAATATTCCCCAGGCACGGAAGTAATTTCTGACCTTAATATAGTTTAGCAAAATTAAAAGTCCATCAGTCTTTCAGTCTTGATTTTGTCTGTGGTTGCTCTCTGTGTCCAGGAAATTCTTCATTGTGTAATTATTCTAGAGCTAGAACACACCAGGCAATGTGCTTATGTTGTCATTATCAGCATCATGATGTTTTTTTAAAATTATTTTGAGTTCTTTCAATTGCGTTTGCTAGCTTTGTCCTCTCATCTTACCTCACTGTAACTTTTACTTCTCTTTGTGTTCTGAAGTGAAAATTAGGCAGAAACTGGGAGCTGACAGAAAATAATCCATAAAAAACAAGTTTTTTAAAAAAAATTGGAGGTGAAAATGAAAAATAAACCACATTCTTAGAAGTCTACCTCAAACCTGCAATACTCTGCAAGGCTTCTAACATTCTAGCCATATTCCCCTTCAGCAAACATCGGTCTCACATCACAATGTTTCTCTGGGAAACACGATCTGGCAGATGTACTCAAACTGAGCCAAGTGGTATTCACAGACCTGAGGTTGCACTCACATCCAGGTGAGTAGGTGCCTGCTGCCTTTATGGAGAGTACAAGAGCTGGGCAGTAAACTTTCCTTTGTATCTGC
>NW_011193472.1:0-927 GCF_000146605.3 Meleagris gallopavo | reverse complement strand
CCACATTCTTAGAAGTCTACCTCAAACCTGCAATACTCTGCAAGGCTTCTAACATTCTAGCCATATTCCCCTTCAGCAAACATCGGTCTCACATCACAATGTTTCTCTGGGAAACACGATCTGGCAGATGTACTCAAACTGAGCCAAGTGGTATTCACAGACCTGAGGTTGCACTCACATCCAGGTGAGTAGGTGCCTGCTGCCTTTATGGAGAGTACAAGAGCTGGGCAGTAAACTTTCCTTTGTATCTGCCCTTTCAGAAAGGTACTTGAATCGTTATATGAAGGGACTAGGTCAGAGTAAGGATGTGTTTTGTGCCATCTGACAACTGTGGGTCAGAAACAATGCAAGGTTCATAAGGCCGACAGAATGAGCAGGAGCCTAATGGGAGAGTGTGTCTTTATTTTGTTGTTGTTATTTTTTAATTTTTATTATTGAGGCGTCAGGGGGAACTTGCAGTACATGTTAAACATGCTTGAATCGCTTCTTACTACACTGCTTTTGATCATCTATAACCATTTAAGCTAGTCTGTTAAAAACTTGTAGTTTTTAGGTCTCACAAGTTAAAGCACTTGTGGTTCATCTATATACTGATTATTCTTTTTGTTATGTGCATAAACTCATGAGATACAAAAAACGCTGTGCCAGAATTAACTAAAGTTGAGCATTAATGAGATCAAACAGACAGTTAATGGGTTTGAGAAGTGAACTACTGTAGAATCCCTTATGTATAGGCTTTTGGGATGCTACTTAAAATGATTAAGCTACAGCTACATTCTGTTCCAACTGAACTGTTAGGAATTTTATTCAGGGAGGCTAGTGTATAATTTGTTTTACTTCACCACAATCCACCATCTGCCTTCTCAGGCAAGGGACTCATGGGGATTCTTGGAAATGCAGTTTCTATAAATAAAAAAAAAAAAAAGG
>NW_011193471.1:0-346 GCF_000146605.3 Meleagris gallopavo | reverse complement strand
GCAGAATCAAACTCTATAACCAACAAAGTAGTTATAAAAGCAGGTATGTTTTAATCAGTGCTGCGCAGACACCGGGTGCAAGGGGGATAGATCCGCCTAACTTGCACACCGTCTGGAAAAATCGTGCTACAGATATAGGCGAAACTAATACATAATCAATAGTTTTCCCGGAATTTGGATACATATTCATTACACCCCCGAGAGTTCATTAGCATGCAGATCCTCTCCTCTTGCGCGTGCGTAGTGGGTCGTGGGATGAAGATTTGTTGTTTTCCTCATGAAGGCTTCTGACCTTTCTCGCTGTAAACTTCTGACTTTTCGGGGGGGCGTCCCCCCAACCTGGTTT
>NW_011193470.1:0-694 GCF_000146605.3 Meleagris gallopavo | reverse complement strand
ACACTGAAGGCGCACTGTGGTCCAAGTGCCTTGGAAACAAGCTGATTTTTCATTTTCACAGCTCACAGCTTCCCTGATAGACTGGGCTCCCTACACAATTAACTACCTTTACAACCAATGCATCTTTTTTACTGCATACCCCAAACAAGAAAAGTAATTCCCATTGTTAGGAAAATGTACAACAGACTAGTGTCCACAAGAAGTCAAGTGCCACAAAATGCTCTGTCAATCTCTCAAAGCCTGTAGACAGTAATTCAGACTCCCACAAACCACAGTCTAAACTGTCCCCTCTTCAAGAAGGGAAACTTTTGCTGATGAACTCTTCCTTTCCTATCACACCTCAGCCACATCCACACACTCCAAAACATACCTTCCACAGATCCCTGGTGAAAAAGCTGTATCAAGTATGAAGATCTGACAGGACTCAGTCACAGTCACTTCAAACGCAGGTCACAGGGGAAGCATGATTGGCAAGTGGTACACAGAGATAGTTTGGTGAATCTCACCCAGGTAAGTCCATATGTGGGAAAAGGACACAGCAAAGGATGAAAACGTCTCCTGATGCTGACAGGATCTGCATTAGCAAGGAAAAAAACACTTTCAGTCAGTTTCAGGATTTCTGTAGGATGGCCAGAAAGGTTTCCTCTATTTCCAGCATACCAGTCAGCCACAATGAAGATGCTGTAGATCTCCC
>NW_011193469.1:0-759 GCF_000146605.3 Meleagris gallopavo | reverse complement strand
CCACAGTCTAAACTGTCCCCTCTTCAAGAAGGGAAACTTTTGCTGATGAACTCTCCTTTCCTATCACACCTCAGCCACATCCACACGCTCCAAAACATACCTTCCACAGATCCCTGGTGAAAAAGCTGTATCAAGTATGAAGATCTGACAGGACTCAGTCACAGTCACTTCAAACGCAGGTCACAGGGGAAGCATGATTGGCAAGTGGTACACAGAGATAGTTTGGTGAATCTCACCCAGGTAAGTCCATATGTGGGAAAAGGACACAGCAAAGGATGAAAAACGTCTCCTGATGCTGACAGGATCTGCATTAGCAAGGAAAAAAACACTTTCAGTCAGTTTCAGGATTTCTGTAGGATGGCCAGAAAGGTTTCCTCTATTTCCAGCATACCAGTCAGCCACAATGAAGATGCTGTAGATCTCCCTGCTGGCCATGGTGGTGGAATATTTTCCCAGGGTTAGTTCAGTTGCTGACTGGAAGGACAGCTGGGCAACGCCTTGCTCCAATTTCATTCTTATACACTGGCCAATCTGGTTACTATCTTGCTTCCAGACAGACTAGTCTGATACATGGAAAATAATTTCTTCTACTTGGCTCATTCTAACAGCAGGAAAACAAGAAAACTCTGTATGACCCTCCAGTAGGTTATTAATTAGTTCATTCTTCAAAAAATCCTAGCTTCTACAAGACATCTTAACAGGCTGATCTCACAGTTACACACCTTCAGCTCCACCAGTGAGCACTAGAAGAAAAAAAAA
>NW_011193468.1:0-485 GCF_000146605.3 Meleagris gallopavo | reverse complement strand
AGCATACCAGTCAGCCACAATGAAGATGCTGTAGATCTCCCTGCTGGCCATGGTGGTGGAATATTTTCCCAGGGTTAGTTCAGTTGCTGACTGGAAGGACAGCTGGGCAACGCCTTGCTCCAATTTCATTCTTATACACTGGCCAATCTGGTTACTATCTTGCTTCCAGACAGACTAGTCTGATACATGGAAAATAATTTCTTCTACTTGGCTCATTCTAACAGCAGGAAAACAAGAAAACTCTGTATGACCCTCCAGTAGGTTATTAATTAGTTCATTCTTCAAAAAATCCTAGCTTCTACAAGACATCTTAACAGGCTGATCTCACAGTTACACACCTTCAGCTCCACCAGTGAGCACTAGAAGAAAAAAAAAAAAAAAAAAGATTTCTCATTTGCTCCTTGAAACTTTGAGATTAAAAACATTCTTTCTGTAAAATTTCTTGCCATTGTTCTTTACTTTTCATCAGTATACATATTTGACAT
>NW_011193467.1:0-1148 GCF_000146605.3 Meleagris gallopavo | reverse complement strand
GAAGGGCAGGGGAAAAAGGGGGACCCGCACAGACTCAGATGACACGGGAAGTATCGTGGAGACAGAAGGGGTGCCTCTAGACCCCCGCCTGCTCCAGGCACTCACATACTCATGTAGCTCACCCGTTGGTTCAGGCTGTGACCTTGGATTCCACTACACTCTCTTTCTTCCTTTCCCCCTCCCCCCCACTTTTTTTTGGGCAGATGGGCCTGTGGGCCTGCTGTCTCCCTGTCACTGACACAGATAGATCTAGAGATAACTCCATGACAGTTACTGGTGGAGAATGCAGGCAATCTGAACTGAATCTGAATTTTTTAACGTTAGCAGAAAAAAAGGGATTTCTTAAAGTCAGAGAGTCACAGAGTGCTGTAGCTAGCTTTGACCTTCATAGATTAGATTATAGGCCGGGCGGTCTGCCAAACTCTGGACACTGTACTGAATCTTTTTCCTTTTATTAAATGCCAGCTATGAACCTGTTCTTCATTTTAGGAGCGCTGTATAAAGGATTAAAGGCCTTTATGTTTTTTGGAACATATTGGTTTCTTATTGTGGGAGTCAAATGTTGTTTCTGCATTAGAATTGGATAATATATATATTTTATTTCATGATCTCCACTGTCATAGTTCTTTCTGGGAGTCTTTCTGCTTAACTTGGGGAAGATCTCTGATAGTTTACATCACTTATCGTCTAGATAACCCTTCCCAGGGACGCACGCTCTGTATATAGGTGTATATATGTATATTTTGTCATACACACTGCAAGAATATCCTGCACCAGATCAAACCAGAGAACAAGTCATGGCATGCCCGAGGAAGCACCTGAAGAGACATCGGAAGGCCTGACATCATCCCCCGGCCCGGTGATCCTTGTTTAACGAAGACTTGGAAGCAAATCACCATATCAATACAACAAGAAGAGCACTGAGACATCTTGGAAACGACAGGATGGCGACTGACTGACACCAGATAACAAACAAATTAACAAGTAAATAACAAATGTAAATCCTCTGATAAGATTGTGAACCTGGAGTACCCAGCCAGTGGGGAAACAGGGGAGAGGGGGGAGGCGAAGGGGGGAGAAAAATAGGGTAGTAAAAGGCTGTCATGTTGTGTCCATAGGTGCGCTCCTGCTTGCGGGACGCCGCCATT
>NW_011193466.1:0-1156 GCF_000146605.3 Meleagris gallopavo | reverse complement strand
ATATCCTGCACCAGATCAAACCAGAGAACAAGTCATGGCATGCCCGAGGAAGCACCTGAAGAGACATCGGAAGGCCTGACATCATCCCCCGGTCCGGTGATCCTTGTTTAACGAAGACTTGGAAGCAAATCACCATATCAATACGACAAGAAGAGCACTGAGACATTTTGGAAACGACAGGATGGCGACTGACTGACACCAGATAACAAAACAAATTAACAAGTAAATAACAAATGTAAATCCTCTGATAAGATTGTGAACCTGGAGTACCCAGCCAGTGGGGAAACAGGGGAGAGGGGGGAGGCAAGGGGGAGAAAATAGGGTATAAAGGCTGTCATGTTGTGTCCATAGGTGCGCTCCTGCTTGCGGGACGCCCGCCATTGCAATCGTGAATAAAATCTGCTTTTATCAGAGATACCGTCCTGACAAAATTATTTGGATATTTCCAACACAGGGAAAGAATCAATTTACATTTCTGGAGTGTATGGGGGCTCTCAAGAACTGACTGTGCTGGAGGCTGAAATAAGGCTCACTGGTAATGACTGGAAAAAGTATCCTATTGTGACTGGCCCAGGAGCTCCATGTATACTTGGTATCGATTACCTAAGAAGGGGGTATTTTAAGGATATCAAGGGGTATCGATGGATCTTTAGAATAGCTGCTGTAGACACAGAAGATGTTAAGCAACAGTCTGTTTTGCCTAGCCTGTCAGAAGATCCGTCTGTTCTGGGGTTGCTATGAGTAAAAAAGCAACAGGTACTGATTGCTACAAAAACAGTGCACAGACGATAGTATCGCACAAATAGGGATTCCTTTCTCCCCATTCATAAATTAGTTTGTCAACTAGAGAGTCAGGGAGTGATCAGCAAAACTCACTCACCTTTTAACAGCCCCATATAGCCAGTGTTTAAAGCCAGTGGAGAATGGAAGCTGACGGTAGACTACCGTGGCCTGAATGAAGTCACATCCCCACTGAGTGCTGCTGTACAGCATATGCTAGAACTGCAGTATGAACTGGAGTCAAAAGGAGCTGGAGTTATTTGGTCACAGGCCAGATCTTCCACCAGTAAACGCTCCTAAGCACTCTCTTCCCAAGGCAAACATCTCCAAAGAAATACTTTCAAATGTAAAATTGTCCACACAGTGATGTTGATTG
>NW_011193465.1:0-382 GCF_000146605.3 Meleagris gallopavo | reverse complement strand
TTTGGTTGAAAGGGACCTCAGATGGCCCCCCGGCCCCACCCCCACTATGGAGCCCCCGATCAGGGCCCCATCCACGGCCCGGGGCTCCTCCAGAGATGAGGCAGCACAGCTGCAGCCCAGAGATCCCTGAAGTTCTTTCTCTCCCAAGTGTTAAGTCCACGTTCTTTGGGTGACTGCAGCAGAGGAGGGTGATGGCAGTGCCATCTGCTGGGCCACACGCACTATGGAACAACGAAAGACAACAAAGAAAAAATCAATTCAGCCCTTCTGATGAGGGTGTGAGAGGACTGCGACTTCTGCCCAGAGATGCTACTCCCTCAGCTGCTAACCCTTACACGAAGTTGAGGAGTGCACTGCTTGCACCTGAGCTCCAGAGCTCAGC
>NW_011193464.1:0-710 GCF_000146605.3 Meleagris gallopavo | reverse complement strand
TCCTCCAGAGATGAGGCAGCACAGCTGCAGCCCAGAGATCCCTGTAAGTTCTTTCTCTCCCAAGTGTTAAGTCCACGTCTTTGGGTGACTGCAGCAGAGGAGGGTGATGGCAGTGCCATCTGCTGGGCCACACGCACTATGGAACAACGAAAGACAACAAGAAAAAATCAATTCAGCCCTTCTGATGAGGGTGTGAGAGGACTGCGACTTCTGCCCAGAGATGCTACTCCCTCAGCTGCTAACCCTTACACGAAGTTGAGGAGTGCACTGCTTGCACCTGAGCTCCAGAGCTCAGCCCTGGGCCGGGCTGTGACACAGCAGATCCCACAAAGTAACTTTATGGCTGCAATACTCAGCTTTTAACTTTAAAGTCGCTCATCTGTCACGTTTGTAAATATTTATATTCCTCTTTAAAGGTGTGTCTTAACTGTTTGTTTGCCTTTAAATCTCGACATTGTCTCACACCACAAGGTTTAACTTAATCTTGGGCTGATACTGCTCCATACACGAGGAACTGTCAAGAGTTTCACGCTGCATAACAACTACATTTCACGTCTCACACAGTGAGAACTGCTCACAACCTGCAGCTCTGCTGCAGCCCGAGCCCCCCCACCACTCCACGCCCTCGTGCCACTCACCTTCGACTGTAAGATGCCCACCAGCTGTCAGAGCCAGGTGTGCTGCCCGGTCGTGCAGCTCTGAGAGACAGC
>NW_011193463.1:0-777 GCF_000146605.3 Meleagris gallopavo | reverse complement strand
GGTCAACCATCAGTCAACCACTGCTCAACTGCTGGTCAGTTGCTGGTCAACCATCAGTCAACCACTGGCCAACTGTTGGTCAGTTGCTGGTCAACCATTAGTCAACCATTGGTGAACCGCTGGTCAGCTGTTGGTCAACCACTGGTCAATTATTGGTCAGCTGCTGGTCAACCATCGGTCAACCGCTGGTCAACTGCTGGTCAGTTGCTGGTCAACCATTAGTCAACCACTAGTCAACTATTGGTCAACAATTAGTCAACCACTGGTCAACCGTTGATCAGCTGCTAGACAACCATTAGTCAACCATTAGTCAACCATTAGTCAATTACTGGTGAACTGCTGGTCAGCTGTTAGTCAACCACTGGTCAATTATTGGTCAGCTGCTGGTCAACCATCAGTCAACCACTGGTCAACTGTTGGTCAGCTGTTGGTCAACCATCAGTCAACCACTGGTCAACTGTCGGTCAGCTGTTGGTCAACCATCAGTCAACCACTGGTCAACTGCTGCTCAGCTGCTGGTCAACCAAGTCACCCAGGTCCTTCTTCACAGAGCTACTTTGCAGCAGCTCAACCCCTAACCTGGGGGGGCCGCACACATTTTGCACAGGGCAGGCACCTGGAGGACACACAGCTGGCACACAGAGCACGGACTGGGGAGGGAGGGGGCACAAAGTTTGTACACAGGGCATCACGCACTCGGGGTGGGTATCACCCAGATTGCACAGGGCACAAAACGTTCCCGGGGGGGATGCACAAATCTTGCACAGGGCGTGCACT
>NW_011193462.1:0-1019 GCF_000146605.3 Meleagris gallopavo | reverse complement strand
AGTGCAACCCAGGGAAGGTTATGGGGTCATCTGGATTATGGGGTCATCACAATGGGGTCACCCCAACCAGGGGAAGGTTATGGGGTCATCTGGATTATGGGGTCATCCCAATGGGGTCACCCAGACCAGGGGAAGGTTATGGGGTCATCCGGACAGTGGGGTCACCCCAATGGGGTCAGTGCAACCCAGGGAAGGTTATGGGGTCATCTGGATTATGGGGTCACCCCCAATGGGGTCAGTGCAACCCAGGGAAGGTTATGGGGTCATCTGGACCATGGGGTCACCCCAATGGGGTCAGTGCAAATGGGGGAAGGTTATGGGGTCATCCAGACCATGGGGTCACCCCAATGGGGTCAGTGCAACCCAGGGAAGGCTGTAGGGTCACTCTGAACATGGCATCATCCCCAATGGGGTCACCCCAACCAAGAGGGCCAAAGGATCACCTGACCCCATAACCCCATTAGGGTCATCACCCCAACCAGGAGCACCACCCCACATCACCCCATAACCCCAATAGGGTCATCACCCCACAACCCCATCCACCCCATCCAGTACCCCCCACCCCACAGCCCCAGCGGGGCCGCTTATAGGGCCAGCCCCCATGACCCCAAATCCCCCCGCTCACGTTGGGCTGGGATCATCACCCCATAACCCCATCCATCCCATAGGGCCATCACCCCATAACCCCATCCATCCCATAGGGCCATCACCCCATAACCCCATCCACCCCATAACCCCAATAGGGCCATCACCCCATAACCCCATCCATCCCATAGGGCCATCACCCCATAACCCCATCTACCCCATAACCCCAAAAGGGCCATCACCCCATAACCCCATCCACCCCATAACCCCATCCACCCCATCACCCCGACCAGGAGAACGACCCCGTAACTCTAATAGGGTATTCACCCTATCCACCCCATCCACCCCATAACCCCAACCAGTACCCCCACCCCACAGCCCCTACAGGGCCGCTTATAGGGCCAGCCCCCCACCCCAATCCCCCGCTCACGTTG
>NW_011193461.1:0-656 GCF_000146605.3 Meleagris gallopavo | reverse complement strand
AACTCTAATAGGGTATTCACCCTATCCACCCCATCCACCCCATAACCCCAACCAGTACCCCCACCCCACAGCCCCTACAGGGCCGCTTATAGGGCCAGCCCCCCACCCCAATCCCCCGCTCACGTTGGGGTGGGATGATTTTGACTTTGATCTCCTTGGTGGTATTTGGGGTGGTGTTGAGAGGTTTGTATTTTTTCTCAGCCGGAGGATTTTCCCCGCAAAGCGAAGAAGTGCTGCAAGAAAAGGGGGAAAAAACAAAAAAACAAGCTCAAAACCCCACAAACGACCCTATAAAAAAAAAATACCCTATTTCATTCCCAGTTTTGGGGTTTTTTTTGGGCTCACTTTTGCCTTTTGATGGGGACGGGTTTCAGGTTGTATTTGTCGGCTGCGGAGGAGGAATTCATTTTCTTGGATGGTGTTAATGAGGGAGTTTCCATCTCCAGCCCTGCGGGGTTAACGAGGAGGTGGTAATTAGTGGGGTGGGGGGGTGGGGAGACCCCGATTTTGGGGTATCCCAAATCTTCCCGTTGGATTCCCAGGCCTTAAAATGCAGGGAGGGGACCTAAAACTTGAGGTGTGGAGATGTGATCCTATTAAAATACCCCCAAATCCCATTCAAGACCCCCAAATCCCATTCAAATACCCCCAAATCC
>NW_011193460.1:0-535 GCF_000146605.3 Meleagris gallopavo | reverse complement strand
GAATGTAACGTATACTGCATAGGTATAAGGCATATACATCCCTTTGCAGGATCATTTAATTTATTTGTTTTCGAGGGGGGGCGGATGGGAGAAATGTAATAATTAGTAGCACTGCTACTTTCTCAGTATGTTCTTATCTGTTATTGTCTGGTATATAATTAAAAAAATAAAACACGGTTATTGCTCCAGAATTTCCTGTACTTAAGTAATTACTTACATTTTAACAAGAAAATGTACAGCACTGCCTGCATTTGTTTCTTGGTCTGAGATACTAGTGGGGATTGTTTTCTTTTTTTTTTTCTTTTTTTTTTACCTTCACTTTGGGAAATATTTATTATCCCTAAGGTTTACTGCTTAGTCTTGATAGCTATCTAATTTTTCTTCTGTATATTATTTCTTCACAATGTGAAGAAGGTCTGCATAATGGGATTGCACACATACACACAAAAATATGATTTAACTTGTCAAAAATGGCCTGGTCACTGATTTTCTCCATACTGTTTTCCTATAACAGGATTTTGATATTACTTATTTT
>NW_011193459.1:0-1652 GCF_000146605.3 Meleagris gallopavo | reverse complement strand
CCCCTCTGTGTGTCCCCTCTGTGTCCCCATGTCCCCTCCGTGTGTCCCCACGTTGCCTTTGTGTCCCCTCTGTGTCCCCTCTGTGTCCCCGTGTCCCCTCTGTGTGTCCCCACATCCCCTCTGTGTGTCCCCTCTGTGTCCCCATGTCCCCTCCGTGTGTCCCCACGTTGCCTTTGTGTCCCCTCTGTGTCCCCTCTGTGTGTCCCCACATCCCCTCTGTGTGTCCCCTCTGTGTCCCAATGTCCCCTCCATGTGTCCCCACGTCCCCTCTGTGTCCCTGCGTCCCCTCTGTGTGTCCCCGTGTCCCTCTGTGTCCCCGTGTCCCCTCCGTGTGTCCCCTCATCTCCTCTGTGTCCCCGTGTCCCCTCCGTGTGTCCCCGTGTGTCCCCGTGTCCCTCTGTGTCCCCATGTCCCCTCCGTGTGTCCCCACATCCCCTCTGTGTCCCTGTGTCCCCTGTGTGTCCCCACGTCCCCTCTGTGTCCCTGTGTCCTCTCTGTGTCCCCATGTCCCCTCCGTTTGTCCCTGTGTGTCCCTGTGTCCCCTCTGTGTCCCCGTGTCCCCTCCGTTTGTCCCTGTGTGTCCCTGTGTCCCCTCTGTGTCCCCGGGTCCCCTCCGTGTGTCCCTGTGTGTCCCTGTGTCCCCTCTGTGTCCCGATGTCCCCTCCATGTGTCCCCATGTCCCCTCTGTGTCCCCGCGTCCCCTCCGTGTCCCCTCGTGTCCCTCTGTCTTCTCCGTGTGTCCCCATGTCCCCTCTGTGTCCCCGTGTCCCCTCCACGTGTCCCTCTGTCTTCTCCGTGTGTCCCCATGTCCCCTCTGTGTCCCCGTGTCCCCTCGTGTCCCTCTGTCTTCTCCATGTGTCCCCGTGTCCCCTCGTGTCCCTCTGTCTTCTCCATGTGTCCCCATGTCCCCTCTGTGTCCCCGGGTCCCCTCTGTGTGTCCCTGTGCCCCCTCTGTGTCCCCATGTCCCCTCCGTGTGTCCCCATGTCCCCTCTGTGTCCCTGTGTCCCCTCTGTGTCCCCGGGTCCCCTCCGTTTGTCCCTGTGTGTCCCCGTGTCCCCTCTGTGTCCCCTCTGTGTCCCCTCTGTGTCCCCGTGTCCCCTCCATGTGTCCCCACGTCACCTCTTTGTCCCCGCGTCCCCTCGTGTCCCTCTGTCTTCTCCGTGTGTCCCCATGTCCCCTCTGTGTCCCCGTTCCCCTCCACGTGTCCCCGTGTGTCCCCGTGTCCCCTGTGTGTCCCTTTGTCCCCTACGTGTGTCCCTGTGTCCCCTCTGTGTCCCCTCTGTGTCCCCACGTCCCCTCTGTGTCCGTGTGTCCCCTCGTGTTCCTCTGTCTCCTCTGTGTCCCCGTGTCCCCTCCGTGAGTCCCCACGTCCCCTCTGTGTCCCCGTGTCCCCTCGTGTCCCTCTGTCTTCTCTGTGTGTCCCCATGTCCCCTCTGTGTGTCCCCATGTCCCCTCTGTGTCCCTGTGTCTCCTGTGTGTCCCCACGTCCCCTGTGTGTCCCCGGGTCCCCTCCGTGTGTCCCCACTGTGTGTCTCTGTGTCCCCTCTGTGTCCCCGGGTCCCCTCCGCGTGTCCCCGTGTGTCCCCGTGTCCCCTCTGTGTCCCCATGTCCCTTCCGCGTGTCCCCGTGTGTCCCCGTGTCCCTCTGTGTC
>NW_011193458.1:0-3215 GCF_000146605.3 Meleagris gallopavo | reverse complement strand
AAAAAAAAAAAAAAAAAAAAAAAGATGAATTTCAGTGAGAAAAAGCATGTGTTTCTGTAATGGCTATGATTTGCTACTGTACTGATCTACTGAACGAATTCTGAGAAAGTCAAATATCAAAACTGGCTGCATTCTTTAAAGATATGTTGTTTCCACTACAGAATCATTGGGAATAAATGGTGGGTGAAATGTTAGATATTGATATCAGACCACCTTTTTTGGCCGTATGTTTTACAATTTAAATATTCATCGGCTCATCAAAATAGTGAACAGTAAAATATTAATAATATTTGATGTTTTGTAATGCTCTTGCTTAAACTATCTGTTAAATACAAGCAATAAAAATGAAAATGATTAGGAAGAAACAGTGAAGTAATGTATGCACATCCTAAAACAGTGATGTATTTTTTTATAAATGTAAAACAGCGCGTATGCATTTCTACACTGAAATTTGCAGGGGAGCAAATGCAAATTCCTACGGAAACAGAGTCAAATCCAACTGGTGACTAGAGGTTTTCTCCAGGGATAAGTTTTGGAGCCATTCATGTTTGAGGTCACTGCTGACGATGCGGACAAGGAGATTCAATGCACCTTCAGTAAGTCTGCAGATGACAACAAGGTGGGAGGAAGTGTCAATATCTATGAGGTTGGAAGGCCCTACAGAGGGGTCTGAGTAGCTGGGATGAGGCTAACTGTATGAACTTCAAGAAGACCAAGTGTCGGGTCATGCACTTTGGTCATAATAACCCCATGCAACATTACTGGCTTGGGTCAGAGTGGCTGGAAAGCTGTGTAGCAGAAAATGATGTGAAGATTTGAATCAACAGCTGTCTGAACATAAGCCAGAAATGTGCCCAGGTTGCCAAAAAGATCAGTGGCATCCTGGCTCGTACCAGAAATAGTATATCCTGCAGAACTAAGGAAGTGAGCATCCCCCCCAGAACACTTGTAGTAATAGTTTCTTTCTATTTACCACCCTTTCCTAATGTAAGCTCAAACTAACAGTGACCAGTTAGATCCTAAGTTCAATAATGCCAACCTTCATCAAAAAGAACGGAAAGGTCAAGGATGGAATTTTTCTCGGTCTCCTTGCCGGGAAAAGTTTTATGTTGCTGATGGGTCTCCCTCCTCCACAGTTTTGAATCCTCCCGGGGCTGTTTTTTTTTTAAATACATTTTCAGACTGCAATCAGGTTCTGTCTCCTTACTTCCCTGATAAAGGTTAGAAGTTGCACGGCTACCCCCATCAACCTCAGTTAACACAAGAAACTGCTTTTTTTTTTCTTGCAGCAGCTAACAAGGGTTGTCAAAGCTTTGCAACCTGTGGGACTATAGGTCATCTGATTAGGAGAGGAGTAAGGTACATTTCAGAGTTCCATCCCAGAAGGCTATCACACCAAACATGCGGTGCGTGGGTTCCCACAGCAGAAGACAGGGCCTATCTGTCTCTGGGGCTATAAGGTGATGCAAAGCCTGTCTCATATGACTATTGAGAAAAGTCTTTCAGTGCATCTTCACGTTACTGAACGCTGTCAGAGTACCAAGAATTTTCTGTGTAAAGATTTAGGAGAATGAGTCCTAAGTTACTCATAGCACAGTTTTAATAACTGAGCTAGTACACCACTTGAGCACTTCTTAAATTTTATGAAAAGCAGTTCTTCTAGAGAAAGCTAAAATATCTGGGAAGTATCTCCCTAATTTTAGAATCATAAAATCCTTCGAGTTGGAAAGAACCTTCAAAGATCACCTACTTCAACTCCCCTGCAACAAACAGGGAGATCCACAGCTAGATCAGGCTGCCCAGGTCCTGATCCAGCCTCACCTTGAAGATCTCCAGGGGCAGGGCTTCCACCTCATCTCTAGGCAACCAGTTGGAGTACCTCACCATCCTCACTGTAAAGGACTTTTTCCTTATATCTAACTCAGACATAAACCTTCTTTGAGCTTGAAGATATTTCCCCTTGTTCTATTGCCACAGACCCTGCTCAGGAGTCTGTCCCCTTTTTTTCATATAGTTTCCCTTTAGATTAGAAAGACCACTCTCAGGCCAACTTAACATGAGCTAGCAGTGTGCTCTAGCAGCTCGGAAAGCAAATGGTATCCTGGGCTCCATCAGAAGAGGGATGGCCAGCAGGGACAGGGAATTGATTGTCCCTCTCCACTCTGCTCTTGTGAGGCCCCATCTGGAGTACTGTGTCCAGGCCAGGAGCCCCCGGTACAAGGAAGACGGAGAGCTGTTGGAGAGGGTCCAGGGGAGGGCCACAGAGATGATCAGGGCACTGGAGCACCTCCCCTACATAGACAGGCTGAGGGAACTGTTCAGCCTGGAGAAAAGAAGGGCGACCTCATTGCAGCCTTCCAGTACCTAAAGGGAGCCCACAAGCAGGAGCGGAGTCAGCTCTTGGAAAGGGTAGATAACAGCAGGACAAGGGGAAATGGTTTTAAGTTGAGGCAGGGAAGATTGAGGTTGGATGTCAGGGGGAAGTTCTTTACAGAGGGAGTGGTGAGGTGCTGGAACAGGCTGCCCAGAGAGGTTGTGGATGCCCCATCCCTGGACGTTGTGTTCAAGGCCAGGTTGGATGGGGCCCTGGGCAGCCTGGTCTAGTTTTTACACTGCAAGAGGTTTCAGCTCCTCCTGTGTATTTCCCAAGCTGAGAGCATTGGTGTAGAGGCTCTTCAGCTGAGCAACTAGTCTTGTCATTTCCTTAAAAGATGAAATCCTTAATTCCTTTTAAGTATTTCCTTTGAGTTGGCCTTCTGCTGTTGCCCCAGCAGTTGCTGCCTCGTCATCGTAGATTTTCATATGTGCTGCAGTGTTGCCAGCACCTCTCAAGCGGGCTCTTCAAGACCCCTGTTAGCACCCTGTCCCTCTTGTATAATCTTAACTTGCTTGTAAGTATCCCCTACTGGTGCCTGGTCCAGTCCAGAGTGTATGTAAATTTTTGTATGTATGTTTTTGTACTGCGCTGCTTTATTTTGTGGTTCTTTAGCACAAGTGAGACCAGCAGACACCTACTTCCAGGGACGCCCAGAATGAACTGCATATTGGTAACTTATTCCACTTATTCCTCACTTATTCAGTGCTTGTCTATTCTGCACTGCTTGGAAGGGTACTAGCTGTGATGAAACGAATGTTTGTAATTTGGAAATGATGGACGGATATCACAAAATTTAGTATATATCAGGCTATCTTCATATTAGTGGTATTCTGAGCAT
>NW_011193457.1:5772-6361 GCF_000146605.3 Meleagris gallopavo | reverse complement strand
GGTATGTAGTTCTTCTCTTCCGGACGGGTGCCCAGAACTAGAGCATTAACACCTTAACTCCCAGTGTCCTCCATGGTGTTATGATGTGGAATACCGATAACCAAAAATCATAATACCATGACAGTAATAGAAGCCTCCCAGAGTTTTGTGCCAATGTTGTCCCGAAGCTCCCAATCAAAAGAATATCATGTTTTCGGAAATTTGGGGACATTTTTGCTTATTCATTTAAGAAAAATATCTAATGCTGAGGTAGATACAGGTCGATTCTGCAACTTAAAAATTTTTTGTAATGCTTCAAGACTTGCTTGTTGCTCCTTCGTTAGTGAGCTCCCCACAGTTTCCGGCTGCTCACATTCTGTCCGGTAGAATGGTGTGGGCCTGTGCAAGACAATCTCTCTGTGGTTCAGTCGGGCAAAGCTGCTGTACCAGGCTTGCTCAGCCTCAGCTTCATTTGCTCCGCACAGTGGGTGCCATTTGCAGTGTCTGAGGCACGGACTCAGATGTGAACAATCCAAATTGTTTATTACATGCTTTCTCATGCCGTTTATCTTGCTCCACAGCTTCTGCTCTGAATAGTCTTTCTTGTATT
>NW_011193457.1:2107-5752 GCF_000146605.3 Meleagris gallopavo | reverse complement strand
GAGGGAATCCCAAGAGCTGACTGTGATGGAGGCCATAGTGACCCTAAGTGGGAATGAGTGACAAAAAACCCATATTGCAACTGGCCCAGAGGCACTGTTCATCATTGGTATAGATTACCTTGGGAGAGGGTACTTCAAGGACCCAAAAGGGTACTGATGGGCTTTTGGTATAGCTGCCTTGGAGATGGCAGACATTAAGCTGCTGTCTACCTTGCCCGGTCTCTCAGAAGATTTTTCTATTGTGGGGTTGCTAAGTATAGAACAGCAGGTGCCAATTGCTACTACAGTGGTGCACTGGGGCAATATTGCACGAATCATGATTCTCTGATTCCCATTCATCAGCTGATTCGTCAACTGGATAACCATGGAGTTATCAGCAAGATTTGCTCACCCTTCAGTTGTCCCATATGAACAGTGCAAAAGTCCAATGGAGAGTGGAGGCTAACGGTGGACTATTGTGGCCTAAATGAAGTCACACCACCGTGTGCTACCATGGTGGACTTGCTAGAACTTCAAAAAGAACTGGAGTCAAAGGCAGCCAAGTGGTATGCCACAATTGATATCGACAATGCATTTTTCTCAATCCCTCTAGCAGCAGAGTGCTGGCCACAGTTTGCTTTCACTTGGAGGGGTGTCCAGTACATCTGAAATGGACTCCTCCAGGAGTGAAACACAACCCTACTATTGGCCATGGGCTGATCTAGGATGCACTGGAATAGGGTGAGGAAGCTCCTGAACCCCTGCAATACATTGACAACATCATTGTGTGGGGCAACATAGCAGCAGAAGTTTTTGTGAAAGAGAAGAAAATAATCCAAATCCTTCTGAACGTCAGTTTTGCCATAAAGCAAAGTAAGGTCAAGGGACCTTCACAGGAAATCCAGTTCTTAGGAATAAAATGCTAAGACAGAAGGGTTACAGCAATGGAAGCAGAACAATTGTCAGCACAGAGGCTGTTTTTTTCTTTCTTCTTCCTTTTGTCTATCTTAGGAAGTAGTTTTCATCTCAGCCCATGAGTTCTACTTTGGTTGGATTTTTTTGTTTGTTTTTTCCAGTTCTCTCTCCCATCCCACTGGGAAGGGAGGGAAGTGAGTGAATGACTGTGGTGTTGAGCTACCTGTCAGATTAAACCACAAAACTAGCAACAAACCTTCTTATATCTAAAAGGTCAAGCCAGGACCACTATACCAGCCACTATTATCCTGACTGGCTTTCTCCTCCACTTGATCTATCATTGGGAGTCAGAGATACCTAGTGATCCCATGCACCTCCAGGTGAATATTTTGGCTAGATAAGCTGAGCTTGAACTTAAACCCTCAAAATTTTAGCTGACAGGGACTCAACGTGTGGCCCACTGGGTGCCACCAACAGCAGCCCCCATCCCCCAGGAGACAGGGAAAGGTTTCCAATGATCCAAAGTACCAAACTGACACTCCTCCAGCACTGTTAAACAGGCAGCACACATGCAGTGTCTTCAAACTAGGGAGAGAAGGAAGTATTTCATAGGAGATAATTTTAAGTGAGAGAAAGAAGCAAATTTGTCTTTTACTTACATTCATCCTGGTTTCGGCTGGTATAGAGTTGATTTTTCTTCATAGTGGCTGGTATGATATTATGTTTTGGCTTTAGGAGAAAAGTAATATTGATAACTATGTGGAAAATACAGATCATGGCCTGAACAGACAACTAACAATTGAGAAAGGGCTTGTGTTAGCTTGGGAATGCAGACTGCCTCAGCTTGCAGTTCTTCACACAGGCAGAAGAAACTTATTTATGTGGAACTGCTCCACAGCTGTAACTAAGTATCTTTGTTTTATATGAATGACTCTTGCTATTATATAGCCACAGCACTACAGGGGTTAGTGCAGACACTATTGGCTGGCTGCCCCCTGACGTGCGGAATCAAACTCTGTAACCCAAGTAAGATTACAAAGCAGGTACGGTTTATTCAGTGCTGTGCAGACACCGGGTGCAAGGGGGGATAGATCCGCCTAACTTGCACACTGTCTGGAAAAATCGTGCTACAGATATAGGCAAAACTAATACATAATCAATAGTTTTCCCGGAATTCGGATACATATTCATTACACCCCCGAGAGTTCATTAGCATGCAGACCCTCCCCTCTTGCGTGTGCGTACTGGGTCATGGGATAAAGATTTGTTGTTTTGCTCGCAAAGGTTTCTGACCTTTCTCACTGTAAACTTCTGACCTTTCGGGGGGGCGTCCCCCCAAACTGGTTTCTTCTTGCCCTGTGGACATCTCTAATCACCTCCCTGCCAAATGTCCTCGGGCTGTTCTCAAACCCTTATCTTTATGGTCTTCATCCCCCTCACTATCCCAGACCCAGTGTCTGCCATCTCTTCTTTTCTAACAAGCTCTACATTCTTGCTTCTATAAACTATCTCTAACTACTCCCCTTCAGCCCCCTTATTCTCAATCACTGTGAAGCCTTCTTGCCTTTTTACTTTCACTTGTGGGGCCCTTCTCACCTTTCACCCCAGTAATGTGTGTAAATCCTTATTATTTTTTTTTAATAAACACGAGAGCACAAATTTAATATTAACACACCTAGGTTCTGGGAAGCTGAGCATGTAACTCAGACAGCAAAGAGTTAAGATTACCAATGGAAACAGATTAAAATGTTATGTGCCAGATTGCCAAAGCTAATTTCTGGCTTCCACGTGAGAAATGTATATCAGCCAGTCACTCAGCAATTATAAATTGTCATGAGAAATATTTTGGGTTTCAGTGTTTTAAACAGATGACCTTGGTGCCAGGTTGTCACGAAGTTATCTCTGTGACAGGGAGACAGCAGGCCCACTGGCCACAAAAAACGGGGGGGGAAGAAGGAAAGGAGTAGCAATAATAAAAAAACAGCGGCAATGATCTGAGGAGGAAACTTAAATTATTAATTATAATAGCAGATGTATTTCAGTTCAAACACTGATCCCAACTCCCATAGAAATAAGGAGGCTCTAATGCATGTATTTCATGCAGCCCTTACACACTTTTAATGCAAAAATGAGTCATATGTCACAATATCCATTAACTACTGCAGCACACAGTGGAAATTATGTAGTTATAGCAAATTTGGAAAACAACAAATTCTCTCTCACCCACAAAAGTTTATGCTGCACACACTAACCTTTTATGAACAGTTTTGATCTCTAAATATGTGAAGGAACTTCTCCTATTTAAAATATTAAATTAAAAAAAAAAGCGGAGGATGCAGCGGCAGTAGTGTGGATACCTATTTCTAACTTAGAATTTAAAGAAACAGGAGAAAGATATGCGGAAGAGTAAAGGGAAAGCTTAATGATTTTCATGGCAAATTTATTTTATCAGACTACTTAAATAATCTGCATCCTCAGAGGAGTGGAAGTAGTCCCTTAAACAAGAAAAAAGGACTAAGTGACAGGTGGTGGGCAAAATACAGTGTGAATCATAGAATCATAGAATCATAAAATGGGCTGGGTTGAAAGGGACCACAATGATCATTGAGTTTCAACTCCCCTGCTATGTGCAGGGTCACCAACCACTAGACCAGGCTGCCCAGAGCCACATCCAGTCTGGCCTTGAATGCCTCCAGGGATGGGGGCGATCCACAACCTCCTTGGGCAACCTGTTCCAGTGCATCACCACCC
>NW_011193457.1:0-1280 GCF_000146605.3 Meleagris gallopavo | reverse complement strand
TTAACATAGCTTCTAGGAGGATCTGCTCCATGATCTTCCCAGGCACAGAGGTGAGGCTCTCCGGCCTGTAGTTTTTTCTGGGTCTTCCTTTCTCCCTTTCTTAAAAATGGGCGTAATGTTTCCCTTTTTCCAGTCACGTGGGACTTTACCAGACAGCCATGACTTTTCAAATATGATGGAGAGCAGCTCAGCAACCACATCAGCCATCTCTTTCAGAACCCTAGCATGGATATCATCCAGCTCGATGGACTTAAACACGTTCAATTTCATTAAGAGGATTCGGACTTGTTCCACCGTTACAGTGGGACAGAAACTATTCCCCACACCCTCACCTAGAGGTTCATGGTCCCGGCAGACATGGGAAGCCTGACCACCCGTGAAGACTGAGGCAAAGCACTCATTGAGTGCCTCAGCTTTTTCTATGTCTGAGGAAGCCACCTCCCCATTACCTTTCATCAGAGTGGGAGCACTCTCCTTGCCCTGCTTCTAGCTTCAATTCTTATTATATTGTATTGTAGTGTGTTATCTTGCATTCCAATACCACATTTAGTAAATTAGTTTGTTTCTTCTCATATCGTTGCCACTGTTTTTAATTATTTTGAGGTCCCCTGTTTCCACCTTTCTGGAGGCATGTATCTGCTTCAGATGCAGGAGGCTTCTTGCTCACGGGCTCTTGTCCTGATGGGAGACTTCAACCATACGGATATCTCTTGGAAAGACCACACAGCAAGTTGCAAGTGATCAAGGAGGCTCCTGGAATGTGTTGATGATAACATTCTGGTCCACGTGTTGGACAGACCGACCAGAGGTGAAGTGTTGCTGGACCTGCTGCTCACCAATGCGGGGGAAATCATTAATGGTGTTAAGGTTGGAGGCAGCCTGGGTTGCAGTGACCACGCCCTGGTTGAGTTCCTGATCTCGAGGGATGTGGGCCTGGCAAAGAGTGGGGTCAGGTCCCTGAACTTTGGAAGAGCAAACTTTAAGCTGTTCAATGGATTGTTGACCAAGATCCCCTGGGATGCTGTCCTTAAAGACAAAGATGTTGAGGAGAGCTGGCTACTCTTCAAGGATGCCTTTCTGATAGCACAAGAGCTCTCCATCCCTCTGAATAAGAAAGCAGGGAAAGGAGGTAAGAAACAGGCATGGCTTGGCAAGGACCTGCTGGGCATGCTGAGGGTGAAGAAAGGTGCATACAAGCTCTGGAAACAAGGGCGTGTCACCTGGGAAGAATACAGGGATGCTGTCTGGACTTGCAGACATGGGATCAGGAAAGCCAAGGC
>NW_011193456.1:0-2133 GCF_000146605.3 Meleagris gallopavo | reverse complement strand
GGTCGAGTTTGTGATCTTGAGGAATGTGGGCCTGGCAAAGAGTGGGGTCAGGTCCCTGAACTTTGGAAGAGCAAACTTTAAGCTGTTCAATGGATTGTTGACCAAGATCCCCTGGGATGCTGTCCTTAAAGACAAAGATGTTGAGGAGAGCTGGCTACTCTTCAAGGATGCCTTTCTGATAGCACAAGAGCTCTCCATCCCTCTGAATAAGAAAGCAGGGAAAGGAGGTAAGAAACAGGCATGGCTTGGCAAGGACCTGCTGGGCATGCTGAGGGTGAAGAAAGGTGCATACAAGCTCTGGAAACAAGGGCGTGTCACCTGGGAAGAATACAGGGATGCTGTCTGGACTTGCAGACATGGGATCAGGAAAGCCAAGGCGCAGGCGGAACTGAACTTGGTGAGAGACGTGAAAAACAATAGGAAGACTTTCTACAGGTACATTGGCCAGAAGAGACAGGCCAAAGCGAGTGTACCTCATTTGGTAAATGCAAAAGGAGAACTGGCTTCAACGTACAAAGAGAAGGCTGAGGTACTGAATGAGTTCTTTGCCTCGGTCTTCACTGGCGGCCAGGATTCCTGTACTTCTCATGTCCCTGAGTCCTGCATCCCTACACTTCTAGGTGGGGACCGGCGTGGTAAATCCCCCCCGCTGTGAGGACAGAGCAGGTCTGAGACCGCCTCATGAGACTGAATGTGTACAAGTCTATGGGTTCTATGGCGTGCATCCCAGGGTTCTGAAGGAGCTGGCTGAGGTGGTTGCCGAGCCACTCTCCATCATATTTGAAAAATCGTGGCTGTCAGGTGAGGTCCCGGATGACTGGAGGAAGGGTCACGTCACTCCCATTTACAAGAAAGGGAGCAAGGAGGACCCCGGGAACTACAGGCCAGTGAGTCTCACCTCTGTGCCTGGGAAGATCATGGAACAGATCCTCCTGGATGACATGCTTGATCACATGAGGAATGGGCGTGTGATCCAAGACAGCCAGCATGGCTTCACCAGGGGAAGGTCATGCTTGACCAATCTGGTGGCCTTCTATGATGGAGTGACGGCATCAGTGGACAAGGGGAAGGCGACCGATGTCATTTACCTGGACTTGAGCAAGGCCTTTGACATGGTCCCCCGCCACATCCTTATCTCCAAATTGGAGGGATGTGGATTTGATGGGTGGACCACCCAATGGATAAGAAACTGGTTGAAAGGCCGCAGACAGAGTGTGGTCATCAATGGCTCTATGTCCAGGTGGAGGCCAGTAACGAGCGGCGACCCCAGGGGTCTGTCTTGGGACAGATGCGCTTTAACATCTTTATCAGTGTCGTCGATGACGGAATCGAGTGCACCCTCAGCAAGTTTGCTGACGACACCAAGCTGAGAGGTGCGGTTGACACAGTGGAAGGAAGGGATGCCATTCCGTGGGACCTCGAGAGGCTTGAAAGATGGGCCCGGGTGAAGCTGATGAGGTTCAACACAGCAAAGTGCAGAGTTTTGCACTTGGGCTGGAGGAATCCCAGGCATCCATACAGACTGGAAGGAGCAGTCCTTGAGAGCAGGCCTGGAGAGAAAGACCTGGGTGTACTGATAGCTGAAAAACTTAACATGAGCCAGCAGTGTGCCCTTGCGGCTCGGAAGGCAAATGGTATCCTGGGCTCCATCAAAAGAGGGGTGGCCTGCAGGGACAGGGAGGTGGTTGTCCCTCTCTACTCTGCTCTTGTGAGGCCCCATCTGGAATACTGCGTCCAAGTGTGGAGCCCCCAGTACAAAAAAGACAGGGAGCTGTTGGAGAGGGTCCAGAGGAGGGCCACGAAGATGGTCAGGGGACTGGAGCACCTCCTCTATGAAGACAGGCTGAGGGAGCTGGGCTTCTTCAGCCTGGAGAAAAGGCAGCTCCGGGGTGACCTAATTGCAGCATTTCAATACCTAAAGGGAGCCTACAAAGAGGAGAGGAATCAACTCTTTGAAAGGGTTGATAACTGCAGGACAAGGGGAAATGGTTTTAAGTTGAGGGAGGGAAGATTTAGGTTGGATGTCAGGGGGAAGTTCTTTACAGAGAGAGTGATGAGGTGCTGGAACAGGCTGCCCAGAGAGGTTGTGGATGCCCCATCCCTGGAGGTGTTCAAGGCCAGATTGGATGGGGC
>NW_011193455.1:0-409 GCF_000146605.3 Meleagris gallopavo | reverse complement strand
AAAACCCCCAGTTCCTTCAGTCTCTCCTCGTAGGGCATATCTCCAAGCCCATCACCAGCCTTGTTGCCCTTCTTTGGACCTGCTGCAGCACCTCCATGTCCTTTCTGTACTGAGGTGTCCAAAACTGAACACAGTACTCAAGATGAGGCCTCACCAATGTTGAGTCCAAGGGCAGAATGACTTGCCCAGTCTTGCTCACCACACCATTTCCGAGACAAGCCAGGATGCCATTGGCCTTCTTGGCCACCTGGGCTCACTGCTGGCTCACATTCAGCTGACTGTCCATCAGTACACCAAGGTACCAAGGTCCCTTTCCATCAGGCAGCTTTCCAGCCACTCCTCCCCAAGCCTGTAGGGATGCCTGGGGTTGTTGTGACCAAAATGCAGGACCCGACACTTGGTCCTATTG
>NW_011193454.1:0-552 GCF_000146605.3 Meleagris gallopavo | reverse complement strand
TAGGGTGTACACACCTAAGGGTGTTACTAAGTAGTAACACAGTAAAACACATTGTAAGAAAAGGCATGAAAATTCTCAGTGTCTAAATAAATATACAATAAGCAATAATATACAGTAAGCAATAAAAATCTTGCTTTACCCAGTAGCTGGCTAATTGCTCCCTGGTCACACAAATTAAGGTTCACAGCATCGTCATAAAGGGATACAACAGATTTCAGCACTCTCACACTGTAGCGCATTTGTGCAAGTTTGCTGCCACGACCACCTGTTCCATGGAAACTGTTACCTTGACCAAAGAAAGGATCTGTGGAGCAAACATAAGGAGTATTTTCACTGGCAGACAATGTACGTTCATAATAATAACGTTCCCAGAATTTTCCATAAATAAAAAGAAGGCCTTGCCATTGCAAGTAAGCTAAAACAAGCAAACAAATATCTTACTGTTAAAAAAGCTTCTTGATTGAAATAGCCTATTAAGAAGCCATTTTGTGAAGGACTATACTATATGCATAAGAAAAGTTTGATTTTGATTAACATTGAAGATTATTACAG
>NW_011193453.1:0-492 GCF_000146605.3 Meleagris gallopavo | reverse complement strand
GATGGCCACCAAACCCAACTGACGGCCACCAAACCCCAACGCTGCCCCCTTCAGACCCAGCGACGCACCTTCTCCCCGGTCATGGCGAAGGGAGCGTTGAACCACTGCTCGAAGGTGCTGCAGCTCTTGAAGATGGTGGGCAGCAGGAAGTTGAGCAGCGCCCAGAGCTCGGGCAGTTTGTTCTGCAGCGGGGTGCCGGTGAGCAGCAGGCGGCGCGGCGCCACGTAGTGCGTGTTCAGCACCTGGGTCAGCTTGCAGTGGTGGTTCTTCATGCGGTGCCCCTCGTCCACAATCATGTACTTCCAGCGGATCTGCGGGGACGGCACCGCGGGGAGTCAGGGCCGGAAAGAGGGCTGGGGGGCACCCCAAGGTCGTGGGGTGTCCTTGTGAGCGGCTGTGAGCAACCTACACCCACTGGGAGGACTCAGCACAGAGCCGACATCCACTGGGAGGACTTCCTGTGGAGCCTCCACCTACTGGAGGACTTCCTGT
>NW_011193452.1:0-1269 GCF_000146605.3 Meleagris gallopavo | reverse complement strand
ACCTCTCCTAGACCCCATTTAAGAGCTGACTACCAGTAGGGAAGGGTCTCTTTTGAAGACTGCTCCTCTTGGAGTCTTCTCAGTGAACCTAGGACAAGGGTAGGCTGTCTATCCATTCTTCTTTGGTGCAATAACCTGTTTAGCCTAATTTTCCTGTACATTTCTTAATTATAACATCTGTATATTCATTGATTACACGACAGGCATTAAAGATGGTGGAACCATTAGTCTGAAAAAAAAGGAATTTTGGAGGTAACAATGACATCTTTTCACATTTTTATTTTTCTTTTTTAATCTAACTTACGCACACAGACAGAGATTCGATACTCAGCCAAAAGGAACACAAATGCACACTATCCATTCTGAAGTATTTCTTAAACACTTCACAGCAGACAAATCAATGTAAGAGAATCTAAGAGAGTGTCTGTTCCTCTAGGTGTGTCTAGGCAGGTACCTTTTCTAATACAGTAAGGCAGGCATGTCCAACCTTTGGTTCATGGGTCATATGCATCCCAGGGCATCTGGCACTGCAGCCTGGCCACTGCCCCATCCCCCATACCTCCTGCTGTTGCAGCTCTGCCCCACTGGCTGCCCCAAGAGCGCACACCCGCTGCTCAACATCAACTGAATGTCAGTGTGCTATTAATTCTGTCTGAGATGAAACCTGGGCAAGGGGAGGACACAGTCCAGACCTAACTCAAGTTATAGCAAATACTTGTGTGTTCATTTATTGGCTTAAACACAGACATGTGAGCAGCAAAAAATACTCAGCCTTCCTTTCCATTTTCACGAAGGAATTTGAGAACAGACTTCAAGATTGCTTAAAAAAAAAAAAATCACCTTTTTTGGTATATTTTCTACTTCATTTTCAGTTAACATAAATACATTACCTGGGAAATTTCAAATGGGGTATATAAAGTTGTAATGTATGTTGTATGTAAAGTTGAGACATTTGACTCAAAAATTTGACCTTGTCTCTTTACTTTTATAAGCTCTACCTTACTAGAGGAAAACATTCCTCACTTCACAGTCGCACCTTGTTCATGTCATCACTTTTTGGAAGTATATTCATTTGTGAACAAAAATTTTCAAGGCTGAAGTACAGGACAAATAAAATTTCGCCAAAAATCTGACAAATACCTTTAGAGCTCACTAAGAGTTTGAACCACTTCCCCTGAAACAGATTGATGGCATTAGTTTCACAAAAACAGGATCAAATATCTCACTAGTTCTGATTTTTTTTTTGTTTTAACTAAAAAATATTAGAGA
>NW_011193451.1:0-530 GCF_000146605.3 Meleagris gallopavo | reverse complement strand
GCTTATAATTGCATTGCTCTGGGAAGAATTTATAGAAGCTTAAAAACACAATACTGTACCAACATACAAGGCAGTAGAATCTGGGGAACCATCATGTGGTGTGCATGGGAAAAGTGAATACTTTCATTGAGATAGCAACTAGAATAAATACTTTTGTGTAACATGCAGTACTGCTAACATGCAGGATATATTTTTCTTTGATTTTCTTTTAATCAGAAAATATACATGTGAAGATCAACTGGTGTCATCTACCTGGACTTGTGCAATGCATTTGACACGGTCCTGCAAGACATCCTGGTTGCCAAACTGGAGAAAAATGGATTTGATGGATGGACCACACACTGGATAAGGAATTGGCTGGATGGTTGCACACAGAGTGTTGCAATCAACGACTCAATGTCCCAGTGGGGAACAGTGATGAGTGGCATTCCTCAGGGATCGTTGTTGGGATTGGTGCTATTTAACATCTTTGTAGGTGACATGGACAGTGGGATCGAGTGCACCCTCAGCAAGTTTGCAGATGACACCAA
>NW_011193450.1:0-662 GCF_000146605.3 Meleagris gallopavo | reverse complement strand
CCAGCAACATCAGCGACAGAGAAGTCTCTTCTGAAGAAGAGGAGCGTGAAGAAAGGAAGGGAGTGAAGAGACCTGAGATGAGCTCCTCCAGCGATGACATGGCCAGTGAAGCTCGAAAGGTAATCTGTGTCCTCACTTATACCATGACTTGTCTCTTGCTCTATCTCACATCTGCTTGATGCCTCCAGGGCTGTGGTTTGTCTGGATCTGCTGTCTGTATCGTAGAGCATTCTAAGGTGGAAAGGATGACCCACGCAGATCAAGTCCAGCTCTCAGGATAGGAAAATCCCAGGGTATTGGATCTAGACCTTTCACCTTAGGAAGACTTGTAGGCCCTCCTAGACTGATCAAAGAATTGAAAATAAATTCTCTTAGAGGTCTGAAAGACTACTGCCTGTTCATGTGAAGGGATGCAACATCCACATCCATGCAGTAGAGTATTATACTACACTACTACTCTACTACACTAGTAGAGTATTATATTACACTTATCTCAGGGCCTGGATTCCATTACAGGGATGGGATGCTATGGAGAAGAGGGTCCTATTGGGGAGAGAAGAGCTCAGTGATGATTTGGGATTGGCAGCCCTTGGCAGCTGCCTGCTGCATCTTGAAATGTCTCTTCCAGACCTCCCAGCAGTCCCATTTTTCCCCACATATTC
>NW_011193449.1:0-710 GCF_000146605.3 Meleagris gallopavo | reverse complement strand
ATGTTATTTTTGAAGTCATTTCCACACACTTTCTTAACTAACTGAATTCAATTACTTACAAATCCTGCTTTACTGTTACACCTCTTACGTGTTTTCCTGTTGTTTTTTTTTTTTCTCTAATTGCTTGGAAAAATATCTGTTTAAAAGTTGTTGGTGTGGCTTTGCCACCAAAGTCATTCAAATCTTCACAGCTGACAGTACACATCACTTGTAATCACAGAAGGAGAATTATTGTTAGCAGTTGTTTTAGAGAGTGGTCCTGGTAAGGAGAACGAAGAACAGGGGGGAGAGGCAGGATTTTTGATAACTCACGTGAGAACTAAAACACTGATTGGAATACATAGATAAATACATATATAGCTATTAAATATTTGCTATTTCCATAAAGAACGTGTAGTTACAGTAGAATTTTATTCTCTTGTTTCTAACCAATAGTTTTTTAGAGTTTTAAACTGTAGATTAAGACAGCTGTAGAGCACTAAATAGTATTTCAGTAGAGTGGTAGCCTAAGCTTTGCTATCTTATACTGGCAATATTCTGACCAAATCAATTGTTAACCTCTCCCTTCTCTGCAGCAAAAAGCACAAATGTTTATGACAAAAACACTCGTAGAAATCCTCAAATTCCTGTACAAAATTCAAAAAGGTGAGTTCTAGGTTATAACATCTTACATTTTGTTTGTCAGTGGAGTCGGGAAGTAATTTTTTTTT
>NW_011193448.1:0-439 GCF_000146605.3 Meleagris gallopavo | reverse complement strand
GATGATCAGAGGGCTGGAGCACCTCTTCTACAAGAACAGGCTGAAGGAGCTGGGGCTTTTCAGCCTGGAGAAGAGAAAGTTCCAAGGGGAACTTCTAGCGGCCTGCCAGTACCTGAAGGGGCCTTCAGGAAAGCTGAGGAGGGACTTTTTATAATGGCATACAGTGATAGGATGAAGAGAAATGGTTCTAAGTAGGAAGAAGGTAGATTTAGACTAGATATAAGGAAGAAATTCTTTTCTGTGAAGGTGGTGAGACACTGGAACAGGTTGCCCAGTGAGGTTGTGGATGCCCCTTCTGTGGAAGCACTCAAGGCCAGGCTGGATGGGGCTGTGAGCAACCTGGGCTAGTTGGAAGTGTCCCTGCCTATAGCAGGGGGTTGGAACTAGGTGGTCTTAAAGGTCCCTTCCAACCCAAACCATTCTATGATTCTATGGTTCT
>NW_011193447.1:0-678 GCF_000146605.3 Meleagris gallopavo | reverse complement strand
CAGGAGGGGAATCAACTCTTTGAAATGGTAGATAACAGCAGGACAAGGGGAAATGTTTTTAAGCTGAGGGAGGGAAGATTTAGGTTGGATGTCAGGGGGAAGTTCTTTACTATGAGGGTGGTGAAGTGCTGGAACAGGCTGCCCAGAGAGTTTATGGGTGCCCCATCCCTGGAGCTGTTCAAGGCCAGCTTGGATGGGGCCCTGGGCAGCCTCGTGGGGTATTAAAATGGGGAGGTTGGTGGCCCTGCATGTGGCAAGGGGGTTGGAGATTCGTGATCCTTGAGATCCCTTCCAACCCTGGCCATCCTGTGATACTCAATAGAAAACACCTCCTAAGAGTGCTCCCCCATAATGAAACAGAATTTCAGGTGGAGTGGGATACGATTGCTACAGGGGCTTTAAATCCATCAGTTCATTTTTCAGCTGACTGCTCTGCATTTAGCAATGTAACAGATCCTCCTGCTGGAAGATGCAAAACTCGTTTCTCACATCTCTCATGTGACCTGGTAGGAGTAAATCCCACTCCCTGCCTGTGCAGGGAAACACGGAAGACAAAGCAATCTGTGTAACAAGGGAAAAAATGTTGATCAGCCTGCTGGCATTTAAATCTTGCTGTTCTTGCTCTTCTCCCTCTGACATAAGAGCTGACATATTGCAGGAGGGGAAGCCCCACCAAAG
>NW_011193446.1:0-394 GCF_000146605.3 Meleagris gallopavo | reverse complement strand
AGTCCTTATCTGCAGCACTCCAACCCAGTGCTACAGCAGGAGAGCAGTGCCTCATCCTTCCCCCGTGAGAAGTCAGCATCTCCTTTGCTCAAGGCTGCTATTGCTCTCTCCGTGCTGTGTGTTTAAGGCTTTTGTTTCTCAAGGTCCCAAGCTAAGAGTATCCTTGCGAAGCCCACAGCTGGGTTCAGGCCCTTGTATCGCATTTCCTAGCCCAAGCAGCTGTCTGCATCAGTACTGCAAAGCCTGTGTGATAACCTACAAGGTGGGCAGACCAGTTCAGGGCTGACAGCACGTGTTGCCGCAGGGAGTCACAGTGTAAGTGCTGTGTGTGTGTGTTAGCAGAAGTGGGTTTTGTTTGGTTGTTGTTGTTTTTTTTGTTTTTTTTTTTTCCTAC
>NW_011193445.1:0-687 GCF_000146605.3 Meleagris gallopavo | reverse complement strand
TCCTTACGATCCAAAAGCAGGTAAACAATTAGAAAGGTGCTGCTAACGCAGATAGGCATCCTGTACTCCAGAGCAAATACTTAGACACATCACACTAGAAGTCCCACATTCCACCAGCAAACCTGGCCAAGCCTCATTGTACTGTCCAGTTTTAATGACACAGCATGTGACACGGATGATGCCAACTAACTTCATTAAAACCAATAAATTCAGGTAACCAATTCAGTGGCGGTGGATGTTTTCATAGGTTTTGAAAATCTTGCTTTATATTTGCAATTGAGATTTCAATATAGAGAGATACTCGGATGATATTATGAGTTTTATTAAAAATAAATGGTCTAATCCCTCACTTCATCACTTCAGGATTACAGTAATGAATTTCCATGGAGCTGTAATCAGTGAAAAATTCAAGATTTGTGCAATCATAAACCTAGAATAATATATTGTGGAGTTATTGCACATTATGTGTGGGGAATATCTGTAGCAGAACACTTTCAATGATGAAAGTTTTGGGCGGGAGTGGAAAAGTGGGAGTGTATCTTTCTTCCTTTCCCTTCTTTCCACTTCCTATACATTATGAAGAATTTGTGAAATTAGTTTGCTTGCCAAGTGTCAGATGCTCTTGTTATCTATTTGAAGGAATCATTTTACATAGTAAAAAGAAGTAGGAACAGATGGAGAGTGTTT
>NW_011193444.1:0-686 GCF_000146605.3 Meleagris gallopavo | reverse complement strand
ATGAATTTCCATGGAGCTGTAATCAGTGAAAAAATTCAAGATTTGTGCAATCATAACCTAGAATAATATATTGTGGAGTTATTGCACATTATGTGTGGGGAATATCTGTAGCAGAACACTTTCAATGATGAAAGTTTTGGGCGGGAGTGGAAAAGTGGGAGTGTATCTTTCTTCCTTTCCCTTCTTTCCACTTCCTATACATTATGAAGAATTTGTGAAATTAGTTCGCTTGCCAAGTGTCAGATGCTCTTGTTATCTATTTGAAGGAATCATTTTACATAGTAAAAGAAGTAGGAACAGATGGAGAGTGTTTTAGTATATACACATTATTATTTCAGGTGAGAGTGCCATTCACTGAAATTTTAGACAACTCAACTATTTTAATAAGAAAATGTGAATGTAAGGCATTCGATAGATTTTGAGAACTTCAAACAATAATTGGCTTTCAAGTCAGTCGTTATTTTGTTTTGTAACTTAATATAGCTTCTTTAGCTACAACAGCTTCACTTACTGTACCAGAACATTTTACTTTTCAACTGCTATCAAGAATGGAATATCATGATAAAATTATCATTCTTAATGGTTTTATTCATAGCACTGAACTCAACATTCAGAAGTTATTTCTAAAACTGAGTTGCGATAAACAATCCTAACACCAGTTCATAAACAGCAGGGGCTGAGAAAAA
>NW_011193443.1:0-524 GCF_000146605.3 Meleagris gallopavo | reverse complement strand
ATTTAATGACTTTAAATTTCATTTATTTTAATCAAATTTTTAATTTTAAATCAATCTTTTTTTAATTTCAAAATTTAACCGAACCCCCCCAAACTCTGGAATTCCATCAAGCTCAGACCCAAAGCTTGAGTTGAGCCTTGGAGGACAGATCCCTGTGGCTAAACCAACATGGGCTGATGGGAAGCAAAAAGCAGAAGTTCCAGCAAAAAAAAAGGGAAAAACAAACAAAACAAAAAAAGGGATTTTCACTGACCCCAGGGGGTTGTCCCGGCTGAACATGCCCCACGTGTGCCAGTTCATGTCACGGTGGTACTGCGTGTGCTCAGTCTCACCGAAGCCATAGAGGTACGAGGAGGGCAGGCGGGTGGAGATCTGGATGAACATGTCACTGAAGGTGAAGGTGGGCAGCTGCGAGTCCCAGCTGGGGGCAGAGGGGGAGGCGAGAAAGCTCAGTGTGCATCCTCAACGAATTCTCTCCTCCTCCAGGTTCCTAACTCCTCCAAATTCTCAACTTCTCCTCTTCC
>NW_011193442.1:0-592 GCF_000146605.3 Meleagris gallopavo | reverse complement strand
TCTTTAGGATGTGCTCATTACAAGTCATAAGCTTGTTCTGACGCTAATCATGTGGTTGACTCTTAAAAAAGTACAGCATAGCCTTTCAGGAAATTAGATTGGCTGTGCTTTGTTGGTACTTCTGGTGGTGGGAGCATGCTGCACATGCTCATAAGCTATTATCATCCACATGCATGGTCTCAAAATTTCTGTGCAAAGGTTTCTGCTCATTAAATTGACAGATGCACTTGAGTTGCAAGTAACAGATAAATAATATTAGAAGAAGCTAGGCTAGTTAGCATCTGAGTACAGGTCAACTGTAGCTAATACTTGGCTGTACTTGCTAATGATTGCATTCGTTAATCAATTTGAGTATTTTTAAATACATCTGAATATATATATTTGTATGTGTGCACATATATGAGTAAATAAGTGTATTTACATCTACCAGTGCAGATGGATTGTGCCATTGGTCATATTCATTATTTGTTTTGGCTTCGGAAAACTATTTTGGGTCAAACTCTGGCGTACAGAGAACTTAGATATACAGCCAGATATTTTGCCTTAGAGGTTTACTGTGATAGTAAATGCTGTTTGCTGTACATGTAGAATA
>NW_011193441.1:0-971 GCF_000146605.3 Meleagris gallopavo | reverse complement strand
AATTTGTAAATGCAGAAGAGCCAGCTTTTGTCACAACTGCAGAGCTTTGTGTTTTAATCCACTCCTTAATTAGTTTGTATTTTTTTAGTCTTATTATAATGTAGCAGAGATCATATGGCTTATATCAAGTATTTTTGCCACTCGGTTTAACCACAAGCAAATTTAACCACGTTGTCAGGAAATGAGGCTTTCTGCATCTACAGTGCCATGTATTTAAATAATGCTTTGCAAAAACACACAAAGATACATTCAGTTCCCCAAAGGCTCAGAGCTGGAGGTTCCAATGTATGCAGATAACTTTGTATGCTTGTATGTAGCCCCTCAAGTAGACTGTTAAGGTGTAAAATTGTCCATGTGCATAAATGTCCATGAAAGAAAGACTGAATAAAAAGGCACTGGACAAGAGCTGAGAGGCAGGGTTAGGCTGGGCTGAGATGTTGAAAAGCACTTGAACTGTTCTTTTTTTTTTTTCATGGTAGGGAGGCCATGCTTGTGCAAACCTGTGCAGATACAAAATGCAAATAATCTTTCAGTGTTTGTTGCCATGGTTTTCTAGACTGGGCAAGAACATGAATGTGGATTTGTTACTCTTCCTGTGTATTTTGAAATGAATATAGATTGCATACACTGCGTACTCGATGTTTTATTGTCTGTGGTAATCTTAAATTTGTTTTATGTTGCGGTCTTAAGTTTGCACTTTGTGCTAATTACAGTGTGAAACTTATTTCTCAGACTTCTTAGGTGTGGAAGCCATCACCAAAGTGGGTGTCATCCTTTTAGCTTAGCTATTAATTTTAATAATGCATCCGTTCTTAAAAGACTCTTAAATTGAATAATCTGGCAAACGATGATGGATGATTTTGGTGTTTCTAAAGCAGTTCTTTCCCATTCAGGTAAGAGGATTTAAAGCAAAGGTCAGACGTCTGTTGTTAATCCTTCATGTCTTACTAAACAGGAATTGCCTAATCACA
>NW_011193440.1:0-4266 GCF_000146605.3 Meleagris gallopavo | reverse complement strand
TATGGCTCTTGTTAACACAGAAATGACAATATATGGCAATCCATCAAAATTTTCATGTTTCCATGTTCTTATAAGAGGATGTGGTGACTAAGCAATACTCAGACCTGGCTGACATTATGTGTTGGCCAGTTACCTCCTCATGAGTATCTTGTGGCCATAGCCTCAATTTGGGAGCAAGATATTGGAATGTGGCTGTGTACAGACCGATATAATCATTCCATGTTTCTGGACATTAACCTTTACAATCACCAAACAGTGATGAAGTGGATGCCTTCGCTCAATTCCAGTGGCTGGAAGATTCGCTGGCTGAGCACACTGCCCAGCAGCTGCATAAGAAATGAAGACGTGGGACAGAAAACCATGTGGGCAGCAGTAAAATCTTGGGGTCTGTCAGTTTACATGTTTGATGTGACACAGGTCTGTCAAGGCTGTGAAGCCTTTGTCAGAACATAACTACACTCACTATCCCCCAAAACAGCCCACTTTGCCGGAGATTATGGTCCATTATAAGTGGCAAATCAACTATGTAGGCCTTTTGCCCTGGTTTGCAGGAGCAAAATACACCTTAACCTGTGTAGATACAGTAAATGGCCTTCTACAAGCCCATCCAGTGCTGTGAGCTGACCAGGCCCACACACTCAGAGGACTCACAAAATTAGCAGCATCATACAGGACCCCACAAGTCACTGAAAGTGATCAAGGATCACATTTTACTAGCACTCTTGTACAATAGCAGGCTGAAGATAATAACACTGAATGATTTTTCTATTTACCATATAATCCCACCAGAGTGGGTCTTATAGATAATTATAATGGTGTATTGAAAACAGCCCTTAGGGCTGACACTCAGGTTGGGAGGGGGTGGACAACACAATTACGTGAGGTATTGAGAGACTTAAATGAAAGATATCAAAATGGTTGACCCAGAGCTTAATGTGTGCTACCAACTATTTGGGCTTCTCCACTTAAGATACAGATAAGGGGGACCAAAGAATGCATAAAACTGCAAATTGGCACCATGAACAACCTACTGCTCCCTGCCCCTGTTGGCCTTGAACCTGGTAACCACACAGTAGAATGGTCATGGGACATACAAGCAGGGCCAAAATGGTGTGGTCTATTTGTTCCTTGGGGGACATTACTGGAAAAGGGAAGTTCTGTAACCCCCCCCCAGGTGCTTGGTAGCTGGCCCACTAAAATACTTGTTAACACACCAATTTTTATTTCACATGGAATATTAATAATATCATTATGGCAGATCCAAGTTCCTCCTATGTTACCAGATATATCTGCGCAGCTCCAGATCAGGACAAGAACTCTGGTATAACCAACCTAGTCATACCCCTATTCAAGTATTGACACAAGATCACCACGTTGCCTGTGTATTACCTTGGAATTACTGTTATTAGTGCCCATTAACATTTATCTCATTCCCCTTATGGTCCATGCTAATTACTTATTGATTGGGCAATCTATATAATCTGCACTGTTCACCAGACTGATTGTTAGGTGTGTGCCATTTTACCTACGAATGCCAGCAAATTGTTACCTTGGTACACTAATCCAAATGAGACACAGTGACACCAAGGTCTTCAATGGAATAGAAGCATAAATGGATGGCCAATCTTCAATAAAACGGCTGCCAAAATAAAGGATGAGTCCAAATGTGGAATCACATACAACCTCATGAATTGTCACAGTATATGGAATGGTGTAGACTGGCTCTCATCTTTGATAGTGAGGGTATGACACCAGCTGCCCTACTGTGTCAAACGGAATTCTTCTAAGGGAACTGATGTGTGGGTAGGAGCTTCACCCAAAAGCTGGTGTGAGAACATTACCTTATGCAAATCCCAATAAGACTTCCATGCATGTGATGCCATGGAGATCTTTGAGGGTTTGTGATCAGTATGGCTGGCTATATCTGCCATTTAATTGGACTGGATGATGTACTTGGGGATGGCCCTATGTACTCAATACAACACATTCCAAACAACCACAACTGCCAAATTGACAATTAGCAAACCTCTCTCACTAGACATCAATATAAGTGAGCAATTTAGTGATTCTGTGCAATGGCTTTGCCACTGTCTGCTGTTATTTCTACTGAATGAATGGCAAGTATATGCATTAGCTAATCACACTACAGCAGCACTATATTTAACACAACAAACTATCAGGGTGATCAACCAAGAATTAGAACAAACACAAAAAAACTGTACTACAAAATTTCATGGCATTAGACATATTTGGGCCTAGGGGAAAAGGCTTGTGTTAGGTTGGGAACACAAACAGGCTGCACCTAACTGTGCTTCTGCACATAGCTAGAAGAAACCTGCTTATGAGAAACTGTTTCAGAGCTGTAAACAATTATCCTTGTTTTATGAGAATGTCCTTGCTCATCTTGGCGTGCAGTGCTGTGTTGTCTCCTGCTGTTAAACGCAAAGCTATGGCACTAAGGGGTAGCATAGGCACTCCATTTGCCAGCTGCTCTCAGTCATGAGAGTACTTCTCTATTAAATCAATAGATTTAATAGAGTTTTAACTTACTTCCATGTACTTTCTTTAGGATTGGTAAACCATACACATTATCAATGTGCTATGGAGCTGGTGCTGGTGAGGCCAGGCCCTGCACCCAGCTCTGCTCACTGCCATGTCCCAGCTCTACAGCTTTGATATTTATAGCCTTCCTCTCCAGCTCTCCAGGAAAGATCCAATGGATTTGTTGGACTGGAAGCCAGGTCTGTGGGGCAGTTCTCTGACATTTGTCAGTGCTCCATGCATTTCAGAGACATTTGGAAAAATCAAGAGGCCTTGGCAGCTCCAGTACCAGCAATGAAGCTCCGGTTTTCAGGTAGATTTGAGTAGGGCCAAGCTCTGACTCTGCAGATCATTGTGGTAGCCAGAGGATCCACAGCACCCTGGCAGTGAGCCTGGTGCAGGGCTGTGGGGGAGCACAGGGCTGGGCCCACTCCTCATGACACCTCCTGCCTCTTTGCAGCCAGTGGCATACAAGGTCCTTTCCAATGCTGACTTGTGCAATCTAGGACAATTTAGACCAGTAAAGCTCTTCTCATGGTAGCATGATGGGGGAATTGACCTTTCTTTCCCAGAGACAGGCCCTACACCATTGGTCATGCCAAAACCAGACAGGTGCTGAGGGCCAATATCACCATGGGGCCACTCTCAATGGTCTTTGAAATGCTATGGTGACTAGGAAAGATTTTTTTGGACTGGGAGAGAGTCCTTCTCTTCTGTTTAGAAGGATCATAAGGAAGAAACGAGGCAGCACAAGACACTTGGCCTTCCTTTTTTTTTCATTGGAGAGATCATCAAGCAGCTCAACATCATCCTTACCTATCTTCCGAGCCTCTTTCCAATGCAGGGACTTCTGGGTTGAGGCAGGCACAGGAAAATTACTTACCAGTTGCTATCATCAGTGGATCAAGATGGATTTGATATGGGGAAGAATAATTTATTGCCAGTTAGAAATAGAAGTGGATAGTAAAGAATAAAGGCAAAACTAAAATCACTTTCCTGCCCTACTCTTTTCTTTCCAGGCACAGTTTCGATTCCCAGATTGGACTGCAGTTCTTTATAAACTGCTCTAGCACAGCTCCTTTTCTCTGAGTGCAGCCCTGCAGAAATAAACTACTCTAGCATGAGGTCTTCACTGGCCACAGGTCCTACTAGAAGACTTGACCCTAGAACCTGTTCCTGACACGAGCTTCTGAGTGAATTCTCCATGGACAGTAGTTTTGATCAGGGCATAGCTTGAACACTTGCAAGGGGTTTTTCACAGGTATCAGTGTGGGTATCTGCTCTGATATGGTTTCTCATGAGCTGAAGAAGGGGAGCCTGCTTCAACATGGTCTTCTCTGCAACCTTTACAGGAATCCCTGTTCTGGCACCTGGAATACCTTCATTCTCTACTCATCTTGGTGTCTGCAACAGTGTTTTTTACACATTTTTTTTCACTCCTTTCTCTCTCAGCTACTGCACAGCCTTTTTAATGCTTTCTTAACACGTTATCACCGAGAAGCCACCAGCATCACTGATTAGCTCAACTTTGGCCAGTGGCAGATCACTTTTCGAGCCAGCTGGAACTGACTGTCTGATGTGGGGATTGGTCCTGGTCTCTTCTTACAGAGGCCATACCTGCAGCCTCCTGCTACCAAAACCTTGACATAAACCCAGGAAGCAGTCAAAAATCTATTTATTTTTACATATTGTCTGCTTGCAAGAATGCTTGAATATGTCCTGGCC
>NW_011193439.1:0-931 GCF_000146605.3 Meleagris gallopavo | reverse complement strand
TCCTTATAAAATCTTACACAGATGTTGCTTGAAAGCCTTCTATGATGTCATCACTGGCTGGGTAGATAGGTGGAGAGCAGTACATGTTGTGTACTTTAATTTCAGCAAGGCATTTGACACTGTCTCCCACAACATCCTTGTTATGAAACTTAGAAAATGTGGGATAGATGAGGGGATGGTGAGGTGCATTGAGAACAGGCTGACTGGCAGAGCTGAGGGCTGTCATCAGTGGTGCAGAGTCTAGTTGGAGGACTGTAACTAGCGGTGTTCCCCAGGGCTAATCTTATTCAACATCTTTATCAGTGACCTGGATGAAGAGGTAGAGTCCACTCTCAGCAAGTTTACTGATGATACGAAGCTGGGAGGAGTGTATGACATGCCAAAAGCTGTGCTACCATTCAACAAGACTGGAGAGTTGGGCAGAAAGGAACCTGATGAGGTATAACAAGAGCAAGTATAAAGTCTTGCACTTGGAGAGGAATAACTGCATGTATCAGTACAGTTAGCGTATGACCAACTGGAAAGGAAGTCTGCAGAGAAGGACCTGGGGGTCCTGGTGGACAGCAGGTTGGTCATGAGCCAGCACTGTGCCCTTGTGGCCAAGAAGGTCAATTATATCCTTAGGTACAATAAGAAGAGTGTGCCCAGCAGGTTGAGAGAGGTGATCCTCCCCTCTACTCTGTCCTGATGAAGCCACATATAGACTATTATGTCCAGTCCTGGGCTCCTCAGTTCAAAAAAGACAGGGATCTCCTAGGATGAGTCCAGCAGAGCACAGCAGAGATAATAAAGGGCCTGGAGCATCTTGCATATGAGGAAAAGCAGAGTAACATGCGTCTGTTCAACCTAGGGAAAAGAAGACTGAGAGGGGATCTGATAAATATTTATAAATATTTGAAGGGAGGTGGGAGTCAAATGAATGAGGCCAGGC
>NW_011193438.1:0-1072 GCF_000146605.3 Meleagris gallopavo | reverse complement strand
GCCTCATCCATTCCTGGGTGAGCTGTATCCATGATGAGATGGAAAGTGACAACTCCAGTGTCCTGCAAAGCAAGTTGGGAAGAAATTTTGCAAACCAAAACTAACAGGATGAGTTTCAGTTCTTTCTCATGGTATGTGTGGCACTTTCTGTATCCATCATCAATTTCTCTACTACAGCAGAGGAAATAAATCTAAAACTCATAAATGCAATATATCTTCCAGAATTGCCTTTTAATTCCCAGTGATTACATTGTGTTCAGTTTCTGATAATAAGATCATAGATGTGTGCTGCCAGATATATTTTTACTTCCCTTCAATACACCAGATAAATTTAGTTAGTTACATTTTTTAACATAGTGCAAGATTCTCCACTATGTGTTCTTTTATTTTATTGTGTATTCTCTACAGAATTTCCCATCTCCATTTCCCTTTAATATTAATTCAAAACTTTTGTTAGTTCTCTTTTCACAGAAGTACAGAAAGCTCAGGTTAAGAATATAATCTATGATAATACTTAAGTCTACTTCAGTCACTTTTTTTCCTAGGTAGATTCTGCCATCCTTGTCATATAAACTGCATTTTTTAATCTGAAACATGTATTTGTTTGGCTGTATTAAATCAAATCAAATTTTCTAGATCCTGCCCATTTAAACATTTTCATTTATATACCATACTAGTAATCCATCCCTTAGTTATCAGGATCTCTTAGTTATCAGGATCTGCTAATCATCAAGTCGTTATTAAACTGTATGCAATGTTCATTGATAATGTTAGACACTTGTCAATAACTTTCATAGTCTTCTCCCTTCCTCCCATTCTTCATTCAAAGTGGAGATGAGAATTATTATGTAACAAATTTGAACAAGTTAAAATAACTTCCCCTTTTGAATTGTATTTTGCATACAATTTATGCATAATCTTTTGCTTGTTCATCCTCTATAGGGATCCAGCAACCAGACCCAAAAGACTGCAAAATAGGTATAGAAAGAGGTTTCTTCTGTAGCGAGACAGAAATCCCAAAAGATGAGTAGGGGGAAAAAAAACTAACTAAAACAATCTTGTTGATTGATGT
>NW_011193437.1:0-330 GCF_000146605.3 Meleagris gallopavo | reverse complement strand
TATTGGCTTTCACTGAGATCCTCTCTGCCTTGTGTTGCCATGTCAGGGCTAGCAGTCCACAGACTGGATTTGACTTTTCTTCAAAGGAGAATCCTGGCTGCAAAAGCAATGCATCATTACAGCTGCAAACGGTCAGCTTGCAAAGGGCCTCAAGAGGATGTCAGCTGTGTTTAACAGCCTTTGGATGTGATTTATGGCTCTGTTCTGATGCATCAGCAAGGAAATGAGCAGATCTGACCAGAAGTGGCTCAGGTGGTGTTCAGTGCAGGCCCTGCTGTACTGATCCAGCATTGACCTGGAGTTCATGGACCGCTAATGAGCTTTAAAACC
>NW_011193436.1:0-1479 GCF_000146605.3 Meleagris gallopavo | reverse complement strand
GCGTGATAGTCTTCGACCAAACACATGATAGCTTCAAGCCAGAGGCTGTATCTTTTTCTTTAGAAAAAGACTTGGAATTTTGGATGCTGTTGTGTCCGAAGAAGATAGATATTTTTTTGTGACTTACAGCAGATAGGAAAATGGGGCAGTAAGTAGCCTTAGACTGCAGCTGTGAATGGTAGTACCATTTTGTGCAGTGTGAATTTAAACTATTACTTCATGCTAAAAAATGGAAATATTCTGATGATTATATTGTGAGCAGACCAAAATCAAAACAAAATGGTTCTGTGTGGAAGTCCAATTTCTCAAACAATGCTAAAATAGGCTTTATAGTTGTGATATCAATCTAAGAGTTATCCTCTGGTCAGTGCACACTGCACTAAAGGAGCCTGGCCGCAAACGAAAATTCTGCCAACATGAATCCACATGATGCTAGTTTCCTTGTTTGCCATGAAATATATGGGTTTTTCAATTTTTATCATAGACAAACTAAAGCAAAAACATCTGGAATTTAGAAAGTTGCAATTTTCTCTGCTTAACAGTTAGCATGAGAAAGATGAAGATTGATGTCATTGTTATTTGGTCATATTATTCCCGAAGTGAGACTGTTGCATTCTAGCACAAATAGAGAGATTTCATACTGTTGACAGTTTGCCATGTAAATGAACATTATAAACATGAGACATAAATTGCAAAATGGGCACAGTGGAGATGCGAGAGAAAGGAAATATCATAATATATATTAAGAACCTGTTCTTTGTGTCTGGAACAAATATTTTTAGTGCTAACAAATCCATCCAGCTGTCAGCTTGCAGTAATGAAGTATGCAACTTAAAAAGTACATCGTGATTTCCAGCCTTGATGGATTATCACTTAACCCAAAATGCAACAGCGTACAGATAAGTATCACAATTGGTTGATGGTCTGATAAAGATTCCATTATATAGCTGAGCTCCTAAGAGGCTTCAGCAATGTGTCAGAAATTCAAACATTCCCAACCTGAGCTCTGATCACACTGCTTTTTTTTTCCCTACTGCATATGAATTATGCAATCTGACAGTCTGTATTGTAAGCTAACAGCTCTAGAGATTTTCCAAATTAAGAGTCTCTTCTGTTCAAAGAAAATCCTTGGCTTAGAATTCATCCCGAGCTTTCACATTGGGTGCTACCAACTGCAGGGTGTTGGCATTCCTGCCCAGCCTCCATGCGTAGCAAGGTGGCACAGGCCTCTCAAAAAGCTGCCTGTAAAAGACTGAAGGCATTAGTACCAGACCTCAGCATAAAGCATAACATCAAAGAACATATATACTGAGGACTGCAGCCTTATTGGCTATTTTCATTTGAGCTCTAAATGAGAATCGATCTCAGTCATAACATTTCCTACATTTTATGAACATGTAGTTATTTTCAGCAGTCAGATGTAAATGAGGCACAAAAGCTACATTATTCGTACAAACATCATACTCCAGCAATGCTTGT
>NW_011193435.1:0-775 GCF_000146605.3 Meleagris gallopavo | reverse complement strand
GCCTCAGGTGATCAATCAAAGGTTCAGGCCGTGATTCAGTAGCCCCATACAAACACAAAGTATTTTTATTCTGCAATATAAGCAGATTTTTTTAATGGATTTTTTTATACTAAGACTGATGCTAAACCAAAGATGGAGTCATCATGGTCTGTATGTCAAGGCTGGTATTACATGGAAGTTCTTTAGGGAAGGTGATTAAAATGCAGTGTTATTGGGGCCATGCTACTGTAGTCTTGAGAGTGAAAAAAAAATGGGTTTGGATTCTATTTTCTTCCTATTTCTTTGCTGGAATATATGCATCTTTTTGATGAAGTTTAGGAGCTGATGTTCAGTGCAAGCTTGGTTAAGTTTGAAAAAAAAAAAAGGAAAAAAGAAATTTAAAATGTGCAAGGTTAGAACGGTGGCTTCCCAAGTCTACAACATGGAAGCAGTAGCTTCTTCTGCTTCCATTCAGTCTGCTGTTTTTTTTCTTTCTGGAACTGCATCGTCTCACAAAAGCATGCAGCCTGCCCTTAATGCAAAGTGCATACTTTCCCATTTCTTGTATATCTACTGTAGCTTTTTGGAGAAAGGCGTTTAGCATGCTCCTGCTGTATTATTTCTAGATCACTGCTTCCTTTAAGCTACTGAAGCAGTGAAAACATGCACAAAAGGGTCTTTGATTATTTTAAAGGGAATGCACAAATGCTAGTATTCATATAACTAAAAGAAGAGAAACTGTCTATTTTTTTTTTAGTGTCTATCCCTACGCAGTAGTCATTTGTCCAAATGACTT
>NW_011193434.1:0-1487 GCF_000146605.3 Meleagris gallopavo | reverse complement strand
TTCCCCTTAGTAGTACCACAGAACCAGCTTTTACAAAGTCTTCTGGTGAACAAGGAGAAATTCAGTTGTTGCTTAGCTGATACGGTGACATGTTGTGATATGGGGAATGAGCTGAAAAACCCTGTGGCTTTGGAGTGCAAAGAGAACATACCTGAACATTCAGATCTGGTCCTTATTTTGAATATGGCCATTTCTAAGGGAAAAGCTGTAGAGAAAATTTTCTCTTTTGAGGTAAAGTTTGAATCTGAACCTGAATATGTAGTGTCTGGGATGTACGCTTGCTGACTGCATGCTAACAGGCTCATTTCTGTTAAGAAAATGAGTACTTGTCTCCTAGTGTGTGGTCCTGTTGGACACAGAATAATAGAATCATAGAGCTCTATGATTCTATGATAATTCCATAGGTAATATCTTTGCCTTGTTGACACTTAGCAAAACATCTACTGCCTACCTAGACTCTTGACCTATGCTGAATTACTCTGCATTTTACCAATACTAGAGGGTGTTTAAGACTTTGATACTATGGAATTGTGTCCAATGGCTCTTCTCTGTGGTGGCCTAATATCCATTGTGGAAGTGGGGTATTACTTGTGTTAGTGCAGAGAAAATGATGGTAGTGAGTCTGTGGAGATGGGTAGGGAATGGAGTTTGTCTAAATTTATTAATCTTACAGGCCTTGAATTTCCTCCTGAGATACTTTTTATTGCATTGTGCTTTGGAAGCTGCCCTCCATTCACCTGATACAGTCTCTTCCCCTGACCACCTCAGCATGATGTGGCTGCAAAACTCCTCTTGAAGTTTAATTGATTTCTTCCTAGACAGAGGAAAAGCCATGTCTTATCTACAATAAGACGTGTATTTTAAATATTTTTTTCAATGTTAGTTGTGATTAAACAAGTCTAGAGAAAGATGAAGTTTCTCAGAAGACTTGCATCTTCTGATAATCCACGGTGCATCATGAGAAGTTTGTGAATGCAGTTGTCCTATGAGTATGTTTAAGAGTAGAGTTTATAAGTACCTTCCATAACAGGTTGGGTCAAGGCCAGAACACAACTGCAAAGCTTATGTTCTCCCCACCTTTATTCCCAACTTCTCTGTGGGACAAGCAGGTATTTTGAGTAATACAGCACAAAAAACCGAAGGTGAAAGAAGTTAAAGGCCAAAGTTTCAGCCTTCTCCAATGCCATAGTTAAGGCTGTAATACAGATGAGATCCTGTGTTATTGGCTGATCTGAACTCTGTCCAGACCTGGGTCTTATCCCTGTGACTGCAGCCTGGTTGCTTTCCAGCCAGTAGCAGCTGTGCTGCTTCTGAGGCACTGGGCACCCTCCTGCTCTCCCCCTCTCTTGCTTAACTGTTTGCATCTATACGTTCTGGCCACTGAATCTTCTTCACAAAGGGCTCTAAAGGCATTCAGATGCAGAGGCTTCTGAAGTCACTGCACATTCCATGTCAGGCAGTGGTATACCAGTCTCTAATCCCTAAAT
>NW_011193433.1:0-1338 GCF_000146605.3 Meleagris gallopavo | reverse complement strand
TAGATAGATAGATAGATAGATAGATAGATAGACAGACAGATAGATAGATAGATAGATACATAAATAGATAGATGGATGGATAGATAGATAGACAGACTGATAGATAAAACAAGCCTGGAAAGTTATAAAGAGAAAAGAAAAGAGAGAGAGATAGAGCATCATACAAATTATGATTCAGTAGGAAGATATTAAAGGTTTAAAAAGCTGGATTGCTGCTCTAGTCCTAGACATACGATGTTAGTTCTTCCTTCTCATCTTTAGTTTTCCCATGTCGCCAATTCTGCATTGCTGAGATCCTTTTCTGCCAATAAAATTCTTCCTAATAGATTCATCCACTGATTCTCTATAAATCTTCAGAATTTATTTGATTAAGTAGTCCAAGAAGAGCGATATGCCATGCCTTAAGTAGTTTTACAGTCTTCTTGATGAACTCATTGCCAACTAGGGATCACCATAAGCAAACTCCCAGGCCGTGCCCCATCATAGCCCAGCAGTGGTCTATCAGGCTGCTCATGCAAGGTGGGAGGGAAGGCAGTGCCAAGGGGTACTTCCAATCTAGGGACCCAAAGGGAGAAAAACACACACAGATATATATACCTTCAGGATATCAGGAAAAGGTTCTACATCAGAGCGTGGTGGGCATGGAACAGCTCCTTAGGCATAGCCCTGAGCCCACGGAGCTCAAGGAGTGTTTGGACATTGCTCTCAGACATCATTTGAATTCTGGGTGGTCTTGTGCTGAGACAGTTTGGACTTGATCCTTTTGGGTTCTTTCCAACCCAGGATATTCCATGATTCTTTGAAAAAGAGGATTCAAACATTCCTCTGCTTGCTAACTGGGCTCCTACAACGCATGCAAATAACTAATTTCCATATATTAACAGTCAGGTCCTGTGTGACAAAGACAAATACGCTGCCTGAAGCTGTTCAGTTTTTTGATGAGTTATAAGGGTCTATCCTTAAATGCTGAATATGGGCTGTTAGTACAGAAAAACTGCACTGCAGTGGGGGATATACAGTGAGTCTCTTTTTTTTCTGAGAAATAAAAGCAAAACGTGAGCATCAGAGTGGCTGACAACACACATACTATGTGATCGGTGAGTTTTGGCTTTTTTCCATGCATTGGTGCTCACATAACTCATGGACTAAAGCAAAAAAAATGCAATCACTGTTATGCGAGCTCTCTGTAGGGAAGATGCTGGTGAGTGGGACTGTGTGTGCTGAACTGAGTCATTTTCTGAACTGTGATTTAAGAGCTTAAAAGCCAGGTCTGTAGCTTTGACAGCTGTAATTGCTGTTACTCATGATACTTTTGATACTCTATACCTAAAATCATTC
>NW_011193432.1:0-646 GCF_000146605.3 Meleagris gallopavo | reverse complement strand
AGCTGTTCAGTTTTTTGATGAGTTATAAGGGTCTATCCTTAAATGCTGAATATGGGCTGTTAGTACAGAAAAACTGCACTGCAGTGGGGGATATACAGTGAGTCTCTTTTTTTTCTGAGAAATAAAAGCAAAACGTGAGCATCAGAGTGGCTGACAACACACATACTATGTGATCGGTGAGTTTTGGCTTTTTTCCATGCATTGGTGCTCACATAACTCATGGACTAAAGCAAAAAAAATGCAATCACTGTTATGCGAGCTCTCTGTAGGGAAGATGCTGGTGAGTGGGACTGTGTGTGCTGAACTGAGTCATTTTCTGAACTGTGATTTAAGAGCTTAAAAGCCAGGTCTGTAGCTTTGACAGCTGTAATTGCTGTTACTCATGATACTTTTGATACTCTATACCTAAAATCATTCTCTGTCCTAACAAAAGCTGACTTGACAGACCTTCAAAATCCATGGAACTGTCACTCTTACGAGATTAATATGCACCGGAATAGATCTGATATATTTTTTCTCTGGAAACAGAAAAGGTGGCAGATAACATGGGGAATAAATTACAGCTAATATTTACATTACTTCACTAATATTATCTATTGGAATTTAATTTAAGACCTGACAAAATAATTAATGTTCGTTTTTTTAC
>NW_011193431.1:0-499 GCF_000146605.3 Meleagris gallopavo | reverse complement strand
TGGTGTGTTTTGCAAACAGACATCTTGGCAGAAGATGAGACACAACTCCACTTATAATAAAGACCGATATTTTAAAAAGTGAAAAGTTTGCTTAGCATGCTAGACATCAACATTTTTTTCCCTCCTTGCTGGCGCTCTTAGAGTGCAAGGGATTGAAATCTTCAGCTGAGCCCTCATAAAACCCTAACTCTCACTTTTGATTGTGGCGCCAGCCTTCAGAGAAGGCTTTTTAACGCTTATCTGGAGACTAATTTGTTCGGAAATACGTGAGTAGTAATAGAAAGGAGAAAATACATTACAACTACTCATTTCATTGATACTGTTATATACTGTAAAGCACTATGTAGTACAGAAACATAACTGAAGGTGGCAGGATGAACTGGCTCTTGATTTCTTTTTTCTTTTTTTATTCCCTGTGGTTGACGAGAAGCACAAGCTTCAATGTGAAGCGCATTTGTCAAAAATACTGCGAGAAGGAAAGGAGTACTTACTGTTTCAG
>NW_011193430.1:0-702 GCF_000146605.3 Meleagris gallopavo | reverse complement strand
CTTCACTGCCAACTAACTACACAGGTCACTTTTTCTGGGCTCCCCAGTACAAAAAAGATAGGGATCTCTTGGAAAGAGTCCAGCGAAGGGCCACAAAGATGGTGAAGGGCCTGGAGCATCTCCCCTATGAAGAAAGGCTGAGTGAACTGGGTCTGTTTAGCCTTGAGAAAAGACGACTGAGAGGGGACCTGATCCAGGTTTCTAAATATCTGAGGAGTGGCGGCCATAGCGGTGAGGCCAGTCTCTTTTCAGTGGTACGTGGAGACAGGACGAGGGGAAACGGACATAAGCTGCAGCACAGGAAGTTTCGCACGAATGTGCGTAAGAACTTCACGGTGAGGGTGACGGAGCACTGGAACAGGCTGCCCAGGGAGGTTGTGGAGTCTCCTTCTCTGGAGATATTCAAGTCTCGCCTGGACGCCTACCTGTGCGACCTGGTGTAGGGAACCTGCTTTGGCAGGGGGGTTGGTCTCGATGATCTCTAGAGGTCCCTTCCTACCCCTACAATTCTGTGATTCTGTGATTCTGTGATATAGGATAGAGCCTGCTTTTAGGACATATCTATCAGAACCAACATCAACTCCAGGAATGTAGACATGGACATGTCTGAAGAAGCAAGCAGCAAGTTATGGTTGTTTTCAAGCCTCTTCTGAGGCAAGAAGAGGCCTTAAGGGTACATCTCAAAGTGTAAAACAGTGACCA
>NW_011193429.1:0-694 GCF_000146605.3 Meleagris gallopavo | reverse complement strand
CATTACAGTTGGCCATATAACAAGTTCATGGCCTTCTTGATATGAGTGGAAAGGTGATTACTTGGCTAAAAATACATGTTGGTAATCCCTCTTCTGCCTTTTCTTCTCCATTTAGTTGTAATATTTTAGAGTTAACAGAGTTAACAACTGGAAACTGCTGTGTAATTTTCAAGGGAAAAAAAAACAAAAAACAAAAACTGACCAGGCCTTTTTTAAAACAAACAAACAAACAAACAAACAAACATTAATTATGTAGAAACAGAGGGAGGAGAATATTTGTATTGAAAATGAATCTTTAATCTACATATCCCTATTGGACCAGGTTAAAGGAGTAGTAGGTGGTACCTCTGCACACAGATCTGCAGCTCCTGCAATCCTAAGACTGGAAGAGAATCTCATTTCTCTGTTGAGCTGAGGGAGAAGATTCAGCAGGAAATTCCAGTCCATCTTCTTGGTAGGAAGAAAAATTTTCAAAAGAACTAACCTGAGTGCACCTGCTAAAGTGTCTGAATGCATAACCAAACCTGAGACAGCAACTCTGCTAATGGTCAACTGAACATTCACTTCTATATGGTCTTAATTCTATATGCAACTGTCCTCAGTGTCCTTTAAAGAGCTATTTTCCATCTCTCCTAGCAAGTGCCTGTAACAGAAAAGGAGGAAGAGGAGGAGGAAGCAGGCCAGAGCTAATTCT
>NW_011193428.1:0-375 GCF_000146605.3 Meleagris gallopavo | reverse complement strand
ATCTCTGAGCAGTGTATTTGCAGTAAATTTAAGACAGAATGCAAAGCATGCTTTCGCCTCTTGCTTTTTGTATGAACCTGTTCCTTTTACTCTGGAAGAGAGATTTAACAACAGCTGTGACAATGAATTGGTATATCTGGGAAAAAATCTCTCATTCACAGTAATGGTTTTAAATCCTCCATTCTCCCTTTTATCTCAACCCTCTGTCTTTTCTGCTCGACAATCTCCGTGCCTCTTGGTTCCCTCGAGATTCCCAAGGGAGTGCAAGAGCAAGGGAATGTGCACCTTATTTGAGTGATATCTGCAGGTTTGCCATCAAGGGAGCCATGAAATACAGCATGAAAACAACTGTGGACGCCAGAAGATTAAAGATGA
>NW_011193427.1:0-678 GCF_000146605.3 Meleagris gallopavo | reverse complement strand
TTTGCCCCGGGACTCATTGCAAGCAGCAGGTGTGAATGCCTTCCTGCCCGAAAGCCTGGGGCACCATTCCTTAGAAAGCGTGGCTCACCCTCCATGTGTCAGCTCCAGCTCGGGACATGTAGTGAAAGCAAGCTGATGAGCACAGTCTGATGGCATGGTCTGGCTGAAGGGTAGGGCCAACGCAGCTGCGTGGCAGCGTTTGGGAAGTGAATGCCAATCTCTCTGGGATAAGGAGCACACAGGGTCTGTGGTCGGCAGGTTTTGTCCCACGTGGAACCTTTCCCATAGGCCCTGTCTTCAGGCACTGCACACATCTGGGTGTGCTCTGTGTGGGAAGGGCTGCAATGCACAGGCCTGCTTCATGGGGAAATGGTTCCAGATGAGAGGCTTTGTAAAAATGTTTTTCCCAATAGGCATAGTCCACTGTAGCCTTTTAATCCATTCCTTGTGTGTCATTTTTTTGTGTGTGCAAATGTATACAGTCCAAGTGGCAAAACTAGCTCTTTATCATCATGAACCAGCTGTCCCCCAACCAGGGTGTTTCTGTGTCTAACTCAATAGTCTGGTCCTCTTAGTGGATTTCCAGAGTGGATGCAGACACTTTTCATAGCCAATGTGATTACCATCTTGATGCTCTTCCACTGCACTTCTATCTCAGAGCTGGAGTGATAGGCGCAC
>NW_011193426.1:0-1019 GCF_000146605.3 Meleagris gallopavo | reverse complement strand
AAGGAAAAAAAAGGAAAAAAAAAAGAGAAATAGAGATATAAATGAAAAATCTCTCCTTCCTTCCTTTGTACATTCTCCCGACAGTGGATATTCCTCCCAGACCTGATATTTGTCCCTAAACTTTAAGTACATTCTCAGCTTTCAGCCACTTTTACCCCTTACTTGTCCTAAGAAAAAATCTTCTGTTTTCTTCCATTTTCTGTGAGGCTTGTTTGCTTGCTTGCTCCCTCATCCTCTCTGGGACTGAATAGTCTCTGTTCCTGCTGTGGACCCTCTATTTGCTCTGTGTCCTTCATACTCTGTTTCTCATGTCCTACTCTCCAGAACCATCTCCCAGCTGAGCAAGGTCAGTTGTTGTCATAGAAAAGCAAAATCTCCCCTTCTTTCAGAGTATTACCCCTGACCTACACTCAAGCTGTGTGAACAATGAAAAACAGAGATCTTTCCTCTCTGCTGCCCATCTATATCCTAAAACACCAAAAATCCAAAAATGAAAATTACAAATGAAAAAACAAACAAACAAACAAAGAGAAACAACTACCACAATTAGAAATGAAGCCGACATGCAAGTTTTACACTGATGTAAACCTTAACTCCATAGGTTGCCTCTAATCTTGGATACTGGGAAACTAGGCAATTTGAAAAGAGATGATGGTTTTAAAATTATAGCCCATGTCAGAGATAAACAGGGTCATTTGAACAGAAGATTAGAGTAACCTGGTAAGAAAGAAAAAAATGATAAGGACCAAAAAGTAGATCTCTAATACTTAGTAACATTTTAAGTGGTATTATGTCATATTATTTTGATCTATCATCTTAGGTGCTGTTATCATCACCACATTAACTCTGTTTATATCAAATTCATCCTTGTAATTCCTGTATACTACTGAGAGAAATTATCCATGTCATGCATGAGGAAACTGATATTTGTAAAGGCTGAGGAAAAATCTAATAAAGTATATAGCTGTCTAAAATAGGATGTTGCTAGTATTTGAGTGTCTATATCTCAACATATTGGG
>NW_011193425.1:0-458 GCF_000146605.3 Meleagris gallopavo | reverse complement strand
GTTCTAAACAGGGAAAGGGGAGAAGATAAGTGATTTAAGTAGGATTGCCAGTGGGCAATTAGCTCTGATAATTGAAAATGGGCTACTACTTATCATTTTAAAAGCTGGATGGTCTTTTGGGTATGCTGACCTAGAGACTGACTCCATATCAACAGTACTGAGTGTCACAGAGTTAACTAGATCAATCTATGCCCGTGACAGGGGGGCAGTAGGTCCCTGGGCCCCCCCCGACCCCACAAAATTGGAAGGAAAAGGGAAAAGGGGTAGGGAGATGGGAGCTGGGCTCAAGGAAAAAAAAACAACAGTGGCAACGATCTCAGGAGGAAAACTTGTTTTACTAACTATGATATCGGAATACAAAATAATGCAATATAATACAATCTAATGGATTGAGATTAATGAATCGAATAAAATATGAGAGAGAGAGCTCCTGAGACCGAGTCAAACCTGAAAAGCTT
>NW_011193424.1:0-549 GCF_000146605.3 Meleagris gallopavo | reverse complement strand
AACTGTACGTAAGCACGCTGCATTATTTGAGGTGCTGGATATTTTTTTCACTAAAAGTTACCTTTGTTAATAAAAACTCTCTTAATATGGTATACTATAGTGATACTACTCAACTCTGGTAATAATACTCAACTATTCATAGCACTGGTACATGATTCCCAGAGCAGTTGTGTGGAGAACATTAAAAGTCACCCCAAAGTACACCGTTGGCTTCCAAAAAGAACACATTCTCCCCAAGAAATACCACCCTTCTCCAATACAATGACATTACCTCCCAGTAATGCTACCTTGGGCCCAAACATTGGACAGCTTCTCCCACAAGTATTACTTTTCCATCCAAAAGAGGACATCTTCTCCCCAGAGAATGCTATTTTCTCCCGGAAACAAAGCAGCTTTCTCACACATGGGTGGCATTTTCCAACCAACTATGCTACTCTCTCCCAGAAAGAGCACTTTTCTGACAAGTACCTTCCCTTTTCTCTCAAAATACTGCTAGACACTCCTCAACAGGACATTTTCTCCCATCTACACCCCGTTTTCTCCCCCAAA
>NW_011193423.1:0-1026 GCF_000146605.3 Meleagris gallopavo | reverse complement strand
CCAAACCCACAGCGCACCGCGTCCCGCCTGCTAAGACTCCAACTACGCCACACGTTCGCTCCCGCCCCGCGCCGCTCAGATCACTCCGCCACGCACTACTTTCCCGCGGCCGTTGCCGCCGCTGTGTAGAGCGGACGGCAGCGAGCGCGGGGCGGCGCGCGGAGAGAGCAGTGGCTGTTGCGGGGCTGTGATGCGGCTCTGAGGGCTGGGCGCGGATCGGCGTTCGGCGCACAATGCGGCGCGGCACAAAGCGCGGCCGGGATCCGCCGGAGCGGAGTCGTGGGAGCGCCGTGTGGTAAGGTTTGTGTCGAGTGAGGACATGGTCCTGGGCCGTGGTTCTGCCACCGAGTAGACATCTGTCACAAACATAAATAAGAATAACGTGAATTTTTTTCACGTTAATATTGCTGTTAATAAAGCAGTTGTGCTGTGTTTGATGGAACGGAGGAGATGAAGCACCCAGTGACTGAGCCGTGCGGATAAAAGCTGTGTGAGATCTGAAGAGGCTCAGGTCTGTGCTGTACCAGCACTGCTGGGTTCGGCACCTCCTGCCTTCCTGCTTTCGGGCCGCCGTGCATCCGCAGAGCCGTGCTTTGCAACGAGAAAAACGAGAACGTGGTGTTTGAGCGGGGAGGAAACGAGGGCAGAAGAGTCGTTCCGTGCCGCGGGAAGCCGCGCCGAGAGCCTTTCAGCGCGGCAGGTTTTTCTGGGAGTGAACGCGATGACAAAACTCACAATGTGGATGAAAATATAAGGCAGCGCTGGAGATGCCGGGGATTGAACCCGGGGCCTCATACATGCAAAGCATGCGCTCTACCGCTGAGCTACATCCCCCTGCCCCTCGTGCCCACCCGGCCGGCTGCAGCGCTCCCTCCTTCATTCATCCGAGCGGGTAACAACGCGCGCGGCGGAGCCGGGCGGGGAGCAGTGCTGCGTGGGCTTTGGGTGTCTCCTGGAGCACAGAAGCGCTCTGTGTTCGCGCACGGCTGGCTGTGTGTGTTTGTTTTATGGTTTTGTTTTTTTTTT
>NW_011193422.1:0-604 GCF_000146605.3 Meleagris gallopavo | reverse complement strand
TCGGTATTCCACATCATAACATCATGCAATGCACTGGGGGTTTGACTGCTGATGTTCAAAGTTCCAGGTGCCTGTCCAGGGGAGAAGAGCAGCTACATTTCCCCAGGGGGCTTTGCGGTCAGCAAAGAGATAGAACTCCCGGCAAGGTCACCTGATGCTCTCTTCTTTGCCTGCACTGCTTCGCTTGCGCTTCTCTGCCTGCGCTTCTCTGCCTGCGCTTCTCGCCTGCGCTTCTCGCCTGCGCTTCTCATCTCAGCGTTGTGGTAAGGCCGATCCACCATCAATTTCACATTCTCTCTCCTTATAAATTCTGTTGATACCATATTTAGTAAATTACTTTGTTTTACCTCAGATTGTTGCCACTGTTTCAATTATTTCGGGTCCTTATTTTCTTTTTTTCCGGGGCGCGGATCCGCGGATCCCTCCGCCCTTCTAGTCACGGAACCGGGCCGAACCAGCCCGTAAACCGTTGACATTCTTGGTGGAGAATGCGGGCAACAGTTGCTTTTTAGCTTTTTGAACAAATCTCTCTCTCCGCTCTCAGACAGCTTCATTGGGAAAGTTTATCTGTTTCACCAGTACTGTCTGAAAGCGTGACCTTGAA
>NW_011193421.1:0-464 GCF_000146605.3 Meleagris gallopavo | reverse complement strand
AGAATAACACAAGGTTTATGAGCAATGTGTGTCTGTTGGGAAAGTGAGTTTTTCCACTAAGTGTGGATTTGACACCTGCATTCCATGGGAAAAGGGCCTTAAATATAAGAGATGCATTGAACGCAAGCCCTTAAATGTAAGACCTTTAACTGCTGCTTAAAAGAACTGCAATAATAAGCAGGAACATTTCTCAGTCATATGTTTTCCTCTCCCCCCCCCCTCCCCACCAGTAAACTTCTTGCATCGTTCCAGAACAAATGCTTCAAGAATAAATATTTGCAGGCTTTCAGATAATTGGTAAGATTTGTGCCTCTCTTTGGATTGAGAATCTCACAAGGGTCTTAAAGGCTGTTTAAGCTTTTAATCACCATATGGCACGAGATCCCTTCAGGTAATGGCTAATATACTGCCAGTTGTTGTAGTCAGACTAGGCTCTGAGTGATGGCTCATGGAGATCTTTACAG
>NW_011193420.1:0-438 GCF_000146605.3 Meleagris gallopavo | reverse complement strand
TTCTGGCTGGAGACCTGTAACCAGTGGTGTCCCCCAGGGGTCTGTGCTGGGTCCGGTCTTGTTCAACATCTTCATCAATGACCTTGATGAGGGGATAGTGGCCACCCTCAGCAAGTTTGCTGATGATACGAAGTTGGGAGGATTGGCTGACACGCCTGAAGGCTGTGCTGCCATTCAGCGAGACCTGGACAGGCTGGAGAGCTGGGCAGTAAGAAACCGGATGAGGTTCAACACAAGCAAGTGTAAGGTCTTACACCTAGGGAGGAATAATTGCATGCACCAATACAGGCTGGGGGATGAGCTGCTGGAGAGGAGCTCTGCAGAGAGGGACCTGGGCGTCCTGGTGGACGACAGGTTGGCCATGAGCCAGCAGTGTGCCCTCGTGGCCAAAAGGGCCAATGGCATTCTGGGGTGCATTAAGAAGAGCGTGTCCAGCAG
>NW_011193419.1:0-519 GCF_000146605.3 Meleagris gallopavo | reverse complement strand
GAGATTATTGAAACACCACAAGAAAAAAATTTCTGAAGAATGCAAAGAGTGAAGAATCTGCCTTGGAAGAAAGGAAATCATCTTATGTATGGGAACTTATTTTTTTAGTTCCTAGTTTAGTTTCTAGTTTCTTTGTGTTTTTTTTTTGTTTTTTTTTGTTTTGTTTTTTTGTTTTTTATAAGGCACATTTCCATTGGCCAAAACATCCAAGATTTATGTTTGTTTAAATTTCATGCACTGTATAATGCAGCATTTTTATGAAAATATCTGTTGATAATCCGTATCCTTGGAATATATATTATTATAGCACTACATAAAACTGTTTAGAATACTATTTCAAATTACAAATTCCATTAGTCTTCTATATTTAGAAAAAATCGTAGTTTTAATTGGACTTCTGCAGTGAGTGTTTATCTCTGTGCTTCTCTTTAAAAAGATTCCTGAATTGCAAGTTTTGGGAGGAAATGAACATTTTATAAAGTTTTGTTTAATATTTCTATTAGTGATCTGGATGAGAGG
>NW_011193418.1:0-1171 GCF_000146605.3 Meleagris gallopavo | reverse complement strand
TACTTGTACATGAGTGAAATTATACTTTTGGTAATTACATCCAGAGTTTTCCTGTTAAAAGATGGGTCAATGTGGAGACAAGATGGCGGTTCACAGAGCACAAAATGGCGGGTGAGCCACTGTGGAGGAGGAGGTGTGATCCAGCGGGCTCTGCCTGCCTGTGCATTGGGCCCGTAGTGGCTGCAGGAAGCCCACGGTGTTAGGCCTTTCTTACTCTGTCACTCTGCAATTGTCTCACATGGCCTCTAGGCTACTATGGATTTCTTTGGCAAAAGTATAATTTCACTCATGTACAAGTAAATCCATACATTAAAATCCATGTAAAGTCAGAAGGGTTTTGCCCCAAAACTAAATAATGCTTCGTCTACGTAACTCAAAACAGACAAGTAGGAAATTTTTAATTTTATTTTATCCTCAACTGTTATTTGGCTGGTGTGCTTGCATAATTTTTCATATTACTGTTTTTATGCTGGAATTTTGTATTTCTTTACGTTTTCTAGCGGAAGGGAGAAAAAAAAATACTCTGCTAAAAATACACAAAGGCACAAAATTCAGTCATAGTCAACTTGCAGTACATGAGATCAGCACCGGTCATCGGTGATTTCAGCTGCACACTGCCGTTCCCTTTGCCAGACACTGTTCCCTACTTTATTTTCTTTAAAATGTGTTTTTAACAAAAGGGAAGGATGGGTTGGGTGGCTGGAGCAAAGCACTGAGATTTCAGGCTCTGTCACAGGCATGCCTTATGACAGCAGGGAGGGTGCCCACTCCCACTGTGCCTCTGCTCACCTTTCCTCCATGGGCCCAACCAAGAGCTGAGAAGTTTGCCTGTGGTTCCCAGCTCTTGCTGCTGAGAGCTGAGGCAGAATGGCCTCTGGCCCACAGCATCAGCCAGAGAGAAATTCTCTTTGGTTCATTTTTCTTTTAAAGGTTTAGTTCCTTAGCATTTTGGCCATTATTCCTTGAAAGCATATTTTCCTGCTAGTGAAATGGGAGTTATTTTACTGTGCAATGTATTGTGGAGAGTAATCATGTTGGATGCTTTGTACTTCTTCATGGGCTTTTTTCCTCATTACTGCTGCTTAGATAATAGCATCCACAAAGTGAGTGTTAATGCAAACTGGTCACCTGAGTCAAACTAGCTTTCAAGGAATAATGGCCAAAATGCTAA
>NW_011193417.1:0-555 GCF_000146605.3 Meleagris gallopavo | reverse complement strand
ACCACCTGGCTCTGCTGGTTTGGAGTAACCGCCTGCCCAACCGACATCGAGGACGGCAACCACAACCAGGTCCTTCCCGAAGAGCAGCGTCCGGTTAAGTCCAAGAGCCAGACCTCCAACTGGCTCTTCTGGTTTGAACAAACCACCAGCTCCACCAAGATCGAGGACGGGAAGAGAAACAACGTCTTGCATGAGGAGCAGAGCCCGGTTCACACCAACACACAGACCTCCAACTGGCTCTGCTGGATTGGACTAAGCACCTGTCCTGGAAATGGAGATCAAAAACTTGTGCGTCCTGAGGAGAGGCTGCCCATCAATGCTGAGCGCCGTGCCTCCAACTGGCCCTTCTGGATTCGCCTTTCTCCACACCCCCAGATGGGTCCCGTCCAGGGTCAGCGAGTCTGTTGTTCCAGAGGGCCCAAAGCAGCAGTCCCCGCGTACCGAGCAAGAGGCCTTCAGCGTGTCTGACGTCCTGCGCCACCCCCTTACGCAAAGCCTGATCATCTGCTTGCTCATAGATTTGTGGGGAGACTGGTATCTGTTTCGGCTGCCAGG
>NW_011193416.1:0-670 GCF_000146605.3 Meleagris gallopavo | reverse complement strand
ACCACAACCAGGTCCTTCCCGAAGAGCAGCGTCCGGTTAAGTCCAAGAGCCAGACCTCCAACTGGCTCTTCTGGTTTGAACAAACCACCAGCTCCACCAAGATCGAGGACGGGAAGAGAAACAACGTCTTGCATGAGGAGCAGAGCCCGGTTCACACCAACACACAGACCTCCAACTGGCTCTGCTGGATTGGACTAAGCACCTGTCCTGGAAATGGAGATCAAAAACTTGTGCGTCCTGAGGAGAGGCTGCCCATCAATGCTGAGCGCCGTGCCTCCAACTGGCCCTTCTGGATTCGCCTTTCTCCACACCCCCAGATGGGTCCCGTCCAGGGTCAGCGAGTCTGTTGTTCCAGAGGGCCCAAAGCAGCAGTCCCCGCGTACCGAGCAAGAGGCCTTCAGCGTGTCTGACGTCCTGCGCCACCCCCTTACGCAAAGCCTGATCATCTGCTTGCTCATAGATTTGTGGGGAGACTGGTATCTGTTTCGGCTGCCAGGGGTTGCCTACCGGCTCTGGAGAGGAGTGTGAAGACATTAGGCACAGGTTAGCGATCGGCATTCATACTGCACAGAAGGGACTGTGGGTGGGGAGCAGGGAACCGCAAAGGTCTGGTGTGTGAGGGCTTCCCAGAAAAGCAGACCTTCAGAGGTCCATCAGCTCTCCCCAGCAA
>NW_011193415.1:0-521 GCF_000146605.3 Meleagris gallopavo | reverse complement strand
GGACTAAGCACCTGTCCTGGAAATGGAGATCAAAACTTGTGCGTCCTGAGGAGAGGCTGCCCATCAATGCTGAGCGCCGTGCCTCCAACTGGCCCTTCTGGATTCGCCTTTCTCCACACCCCAGATGGGTCCCGTCCAGGGTCAGCGAGTCTGTTGTTCCAGAGGGCCCAAAGCAGCAGTCCCCGCGTACCGAGCAAGAGGCCTTCAGCGTGTCTGACGTCCTGTGCCACCCCCTTACGCAAAGCCTGATCATCTGCTTGCTCATAGATTTGTGGGGAGACTGGTATCTGTTTCGGCTGCCAGGGGTTGCCTACCGGCTCTGGAGAGGAGTGTGAAGACATTAGGCACAGGTTAGCGATCGGCATTCATACTGCACAGAAGGGACTGTGGGTGGGGAGCAGGGAACCGCAAAGGTCTGGTGTGTGAGGGCTTCCCAGAAAAGCAGACCTTCAGAGGTCCATCAGCTCTCCCCAGCAACTTGTCTGGCCATAGGGCTGACACCCAGCCGAGACTCCCATGCA
>NW_011193414.1:0-513 GCF_000146605.3 Meleagris gallopavo | reverse complement strand
GGGGAGACTGGTATCTGTTTCGGCTGCCAGGGTTGCCTACCGGCTCTGGAGAGGAGTGTGAAGACATTAGGCACAGGTTAGCGATCGGCATTCATACTGCACAGAAGGGACTGTGGGTGGGGAGCAGGGAACCGCAAAGGTCTGGTGTGTGAGGGCTTCCCAGAAAAGCAGACCTTCAGAGGTCCATCAGCTCTCCCCAGCAACTTGTCTGGCCATAGGGCTGACACCCAGCCGAGACTCCCATGCAAAATGGGGCCTGCCGCAGGGGTGGTGAGCCCCACGGGCTGCCCCGAGCTGTCCTGTGAGGCTGGAAAAGCGGTGCAAGAATCAGAGCCCTGCAGGGTGATGCTCTGCAAAACGAGCCTGCATCCCTTTCTCTGCGCTCATGCCGTGTCATTTCCAGGGAACGGGACAAACGGCCTCAGCTTCCACGGGAACAGAGTGATTTCCACAAAGCGCTTCTGTCCATCTGGCAGCCTGTGTGTCAAATGGTGACCAAAGGTGCGCTGAAGG
>NW_011193413.1:0-532 GCF_000146605.3 Meleagris gallopavo | reverse complement strand
AGGCACAGGTTAGCGATCGGCATTCATACTGCACAGAAGGGACTGTGGGTGGGGAGCAGGGAACCGCAAAGGTCTGGTGTGTGAGGGCTTCCCAGAAAAGCAGACCTTCAGAGGTCCATCAGCTCTCCCCAGCAACTTGTCTGGCCATAGGGCTGACACCCAGCCGAGACTCCCATGCAAAATGGGGCCTGCCGCAGGGGTGGTGAGCCCCACGGGCTGCCCCGAGCTGTCCTGTGAGGCTGGAAAAGCGGTGCAAGAATCAGAGCCCTGCAGGGTGATGCTCTGCAAAACGAGCCTGCATCCCTTTCTCTGCGCTCATGCCGTGTCATTTCCAGGGAACGGGACAAACGGCCTCAGCTTCCACGGGAACAGAGTGATTTCCACAAAGCGCTTCTGTCCATCTGGCAGCCTGTGTGTCAAATGGTGACCAAAGGTGGCGCTGAAGGCACCTGCGATGACAACAACATCTTCTACTGGGTGGACACCAACCTCTCCCAGATCATCACCTCCATCACCATCATTTTCTAGCAGT
>NW_011193412.1:0-614 GCF_000146605.3 Meleagris gallopavo | reverse complement strand
AGAAAAGCAGACCTTCAGAGGTCCATCAGCTCTCCCCAGCAACTTGTCTGGCCATAGGGCTGACACCCAGCCGAGACTCCCATGCAAATGGGGCCTGCCGCAGGGCGGTGAGCCCCACGGGCTGCCCCGAGCTGTCCTGTGAGGCTGGAAAAGCGGTGCAAGAATCAGAGCCCTGCAGGGTGATGCTCTGCAAAACGAGCCTGCATCCCTTTCTCTGCGCTCATGCCGTGTCATTTCCAGGGAACGGGACAAACGGCCTCAGCTTCCACGGGAACAGAGTGATTTCCACAAAGCGCTTCTGTCCATCTGGCAGCCTGTGTGTCAAATGGTGACCAAAGGTGGCGCTGAAGGCACCTGCGATGACAACAACATCTTCTACTGGGTGGACACCAACCTCTCCCAGATCATCACCTCCATCACCATCATTTTCTAGCAGTCATAAAATCAATAAAATCATCATTCCTACAGCCTGTGTCAGTATGGTAGCAGTGGGTTTGGGACAGTGGCAGCACTAAAGGCATTGGTGCAGGAGAGTGCTGCTGTACGGGGATTGGGGGCATGTTCCCGGGGAGGAGGAAGGGCGCTGGGCCGGGATAAAAGAGGCCTCGGTGGCT
>NW_011193411.1:0-502 GCF_000146605.3 Meleagris gallopavo | reverse complement strand
TGATGCTCTGCAAACGAGCCTGCATCCCTTTCTCTGCGCTCATGCCGTGTCATTTCCAGGGAACGGGACAAACGGCCTCAGCTTCCACGGGAACAGAGTGATTTCCACAAAGCGCTTCTGTCCATCTGGCAGCCTGTGTGTCAAATGGTGACCAAAGGTGGCGCTGAAGGCACCTGCGATGACAACAACATCTTCTACTGGGTGGACACCAACCTCTCCCAGATCATCACCTCCATCACCATCATTTTCTAGCAGTCATAAAATCAATAAAATCATCATTCCTACAGCCTGTGTCAGTATGGTAGCAGTGGGTTTGGGACAGTGGCAGCACTAAAGGCATTGGTGCAGGAGAGTGCTGCTGTACGGGGATTGGGGGCATGTTCCCGGGGAGGAGGAAGGGCGCTGGGCTGGGATAAAAGAGGCCTCGGTGGCTGTGAAGTGTCCAGAGACAGCCATGCCCCAGGGGAGAGAGCACATTTTGAGCGGGAACCTACGTCCCTGT
>NW_011193410.1:0-519 GCF_000146605.3 Meleagris gallopavo | reverse complement strand
TGCCGTGTCATTTCCAGGGAACGGGACAAACGGCCTCAGCTTCCACGGGAACAGAGTGATTTCCACAAAGCGCTTCTGTCCATCTGGCAGCCTGTGTGTCAAATGGTGACCAAAGGTGGCGCTGAAGGCACCTGCGATGACAACAACATCTTCTACTGGGTGGACACCAACCTCTCCCAGATCATCACCTCCATCACCATCATTTTCTAGCAGTCATAAAATCAATAAAATCATCATTCCTACAGCCTGTGTCAGTATGGTAGCAGTGGGTTTGGGACAGTGGCAGCACTAAAGGCATTGGTGCAGGAGAGTGCTGCTGTACGGGGATTGGGGGGCATGTTCCCGGGGAGGAGGAAGGGCGCTGGGCCGGGATAAAAGAGGCCTCGGTGGCTGTGAAGTGTCCAGAGACAGCCATGCCCCAGGGGAGAGAGCACATTTTGAGCGGGAACCTACGTCCCTGTGAGGTAATGCAGCGTTCCCCAGAGTACACGGGGAGGTCCTGTGAGTGCTGCAGCACGC
>NW_011193409.1:0-851 GCF_000146605.3 Meleagris gallopavo | reverse complement strand
ATAGCCCGGATATGATCCAGTTCTCGGCGGGCATGCGAGATTTAATTTTTCCAAGAGGCCCCTTCCCACCTATATGGGACCTTGGTTTCGATATTAAACCCTCTGGTGACCTCGGAAACCGTAGTTCAGCAGGCTGCTCGGATAGTTGCTGATCTGGGGGGAGACAGAACGCCTACGGACCAGGCGCAACATTCGCATGTTAGAAGAAGCTGAGGTCCTGCCGGTGACTAAAACCAAGCCGCCGGCTATTCGAGCTCCTCGATCGGGACCCATAAGGGTTTCCCGAAACAAATGTTTAATGACCTAATTCGAGCTGCGGTCCAATTTGCTAAGATTGACCGCCAGCCCAACCATGTCCTTCTCCAGCTTTGGAGACAGACTAAAGGACAATACAAACCATTTACAAAACTACCCTAAGAAACCGAAGGGTAAGAATTATAGAGAGGATACCAACAACAGCATGGAACCTAGAAGACTTCATTGTTCCTAATAGGAAAAAAAAGCCGCCTCAAGTGTCTCGGGCCACGACGCCTGAGCCATCGGAAGCAAAAGAATTGGCCCTAGCACAGTTCATGGCGTGACGGGGGATGTTAGTCCCGCTAGGGCCTCCAGGCGGCACCGGAGGCTCTATGTAGAATTACCAATTTATTGGTCCCCCCAAAATATTCAGCGAGTTATGGCATTAGTGGACACTGGAGCAGAAACATCAATCATTTATGGAGATCCCAACAAATTTCATGGAAACAGAGTGATGATTGGTGGTTTTGGGGGACAAACTATTCCTGTCACCCAAACGTGGTTAAAACTGGGGGTTGGGCGTCTCCCACCCCGGGAGTATAAGGTATCTATTG
>NW_011193408.1:0-654 GCF_000146605.3 Meleagris gallopavo | reverse complement strand
AAATATTCAGCGAGTTATGGCATTAGTGGACACTGGAGCAGAAACATCAATCATTTATGGAGATCCCAACAAATTTCATGGAAACAGAGTGATGATTGGTGGTTTTGGGGGACAAACTATTCCTGTCACCCAAACGTGGTTAAAACTGGGGGTTGGGCGTCTCCCACCCCGGGAGTATAAGGTATCTATTGCCCCAGTCCAGAAATACATCTTGGGCATAGATATTCTATGCGGTCTGGCTCTCCACACAACCGTGGGAGAGTTCAGACTCCGACAGAGATGTATTAGGATCCGGGCGGTGCAGGTAATATTAAGAGGCCATGCGAAACATGGGCCAATTTGCCTGCCGAAACCGCGCCGGGTTACTAATGTGAGACAGTCCAGACTCCCGGGTGGGCAGGACGAAATATCAAAACAGTGCAAGAATTGAAAAGTGGGCATTATAAGACCTGCCCTTACAACAGCCCATACAATTCCCACATATGGCCAGTGCGAAAGTTGGATGGCACATGGAGAATGACAGTAGATTATAGGGAATTAAATAAGGTCACGCCTCCTATTCATGCAGCCGTACCCATATTGCTTCCCTAATGGACACATTGAGTAGGGAGATAAAACCTCTCGTTGTGTCCTACATTTAGCAAATGCGTTCTT
>NW_011193407.1:0-522 GCF_000146605.3 Meleagris gallopavo | reverse complement strand
CCGAAACCGCGCCGGGTTACTAATGTGAGACAGTCCAGACTCCCGGGTGGGCAGGACGAAATATCAAAACAGTGCAAGAATTTGAAAAGTGGGCATTATAAGACCTGCCCTTACAACAGCCCATACAATTCCCACATATGGCCAGTGCGAAAGTTGGATGGCACATGGAGAATGACAGTAGATTATAGGGAATTAAACAAGGTCACGCCTCCTATTCATGCAGCCGTACCCAATATTGCTTCCCTAATGGACACATTGAGTAGGGAGATAAAAACCTCTCGTTGTGTCCTACATTTAGCAAATGCGTTCTTCAGTATCCCAATTCCTGAAGAATCGCAAGATCAATTTGCATTCACATGGGGAGGCAGGCAGTGGACCTTTCAGGTCCTACCACAGGGGTACGTGCATTCATTCACCAACATATTGTCATCATCTAGTGGCGCGCGACCTGGCCGACTGGAAAAAACTGGATCATGTTAACTTGTATCACTATATTGATGATCTCCTGCTGCCATCCGACTC
>NW_011193406.1:0-466 GCF_000146605.3 Meleagris gallopavo | reverse complement strand
CTGTTGCGCAAAGACCAGGCTACCACACTGGGCAGTATCTGTTTTGATCAGAAGATTCAAATGCCAAACAAAGCCATATTTTTAGAGCTGGCTGAACTCCTCCCTGCATCCAACCCAGTGCAAGTCTGATCTGGAACTGAATCTTCTGGGCTTCACCTCACCAACCATTCTGAAGGTGTCTGAGAATATTCCTGATGTGTTCACACCTGATGCTCTTCTCACATGACAACAAGGAACGCCTTGAACTGCTTACCTCAAAGGAGAGTTCATCCGGTGCCTGGGCAACGTATCTCTTAATAACGTGAGCAGCAGCAATAGCTGGAGTATTAAGAGATGTCTCCTGATGGACCAGCTGGGGCTTCCCCTTGGTCTCAGTCTGAAACAGAGAGCACAGGCCACGGTGAGGAGCTGAGGACAAACAAGGAGGATGTCAGGCTGAGGAGCACATCAGCAGAGAAAGCTGCAG
>NW_011193405.1:0-439 GCF_000146605.3 Meleagris gallopavo | reverse complement strand
GTCCTCACACCTCTTCATCATCTCCACTCCTCTTCTGCTCTTCTTTCTTCATTGTCCTCTCTCCTCTTCCTTCACCTGCTCTCTTCCTCCACTCTTCTGCTTCTAGCACCATCCGCTCTTCTTTACTGCTCTTTTCATTCTCTGCTCTTCTGTCCTCACTTTCTCTTGTGCTTTTCTCGCTTGCTTCTTTCCTCTCTTCCCATCTCCTTTACTTCTGCCGCGCTTGGTTTCTCTCCACTCCTCTTCAGCTCCTCTCCACTTCTGCTTTTGTCTTAACTGCTGCATTCTTTCCATCGTGCTAGTCCCCTTTGTCATGACAGCTTCTGCCTCTCCGTTCTACCTCCTCCAACTCTGACTGTTACAGATGCCATCCATCCCTTCCCACCCTCCCTGGACTGTACTCGTGCCAGCTCTGGATGTTCCCAGAGGGACTCGCTGT
>NW_011193404.1:0-571 GCF_000146605.3 Meleagris gallopavo | reverse complement strand
TCTTCTTTACTGCTCTTTTCATTCTCTGCTCTTCTGTCCTAGCTTCTCTTGTGCTTTTCTCGCTTGCTTCTTTCCTCTCTTCCCATCTCCTTTACTTCTGCCGCGCTTGGTTTCTCTCCACTCCTCTTCAGCTCCTCTCCACTTCTGCTTTTGTCTTAACTGCTGCATTCTTTCCATCGTGCTAGTCCCTTTGTCATGACAGCTTCTGCCTCTCCGTTCTACCTCCTCCAACTCTGACTGTTACAGATGCCATCCATCCCTTCCCACCCTCCCTGGACTGTACTCGTGCCAGCTCTGGATGTTCCCAGAGGGACTCGCTGTGACCTCACAGTCTTGGTGCTGTCTCATGCAGTGGATTTCAGAGCACCTTGACAGTGAGCAGTGGTTTTCTGAGGATGCTGAGCAATGCTCTTGAGCTCTGTCCCTTTCCTGGGCCAGTATCCCAAGCTGTCTTGAGCCCAAAGCCTGTCTCTCTTTTTGCCTGGGGTTCTGTGGGAAAGGTTGGACTTTGCCAGCCGCCAGCTTCACAACGCAAGGGACAGCAGCAGGGCAGTCCTGCAGCTCATGGCAG
>NW_011193403.1:0-459 GCF_000146605.3 Meleagris gallopavo | reverse complement strand
TCTTCAGCTCCTCTCCACTTCTGCTTTTGTCTTAACTGCTGCTATCTTTCCATCGTGCTAGTCCCTTTGTCATGACAGCTTCTGCCTCTCCGTTCTACCTCCTCCAACTCTGACTGTTACAGATGCCATCCATCCCTTCCCACCCTCCCTGGACTGTACTCGTGCCAGCTCTGGATGTCCCCAGAGGACTCGCTGTGACCTCACAGTCTTGGTGCTGTCTCATGCAGTGGATTTCACAGCACCTTGACAGTGAGCAGTGGTTTTCTGAGGATGCTGAGCAATGCTCTTGAGCTCTGTCCCTTTCCTGGGCCAGTATCCCAAGCTGTCTTGAGCCCAAAGCCTGTCTCTTCTTTTTGCCTGGGGTTCTGTGGGAAAGGTTGGACTTTGCCAGCCGCCAGCTTCACAACGCAAGGGACAGCAGCAGGGCAGTCCTGCAGCTCATGGCAGCCCCGTGGCTCT
>NW_011193402.1:0-429 GCF_000146605.3 Meleagris gallopavo | reverse complement strand
CTCCGTTCTACCTCCTCCAACTCTGACTGTTACAGATGCCATCCACTCCCTTCCCACCCTCCCTGGACTGTACTCGTGCCAGCTCTGGATGTCCCCAGAGGGACTCGCTGTGACCTCACAGTCTTGGTGCTGTCTCATGCAGTGGATTTCAGAGCACCTTGACAGTGAGCAGTGGTCTTCTGAGGATGCTGAGCAATGCTCTTGAGCTCTGTCCCTTTCCTGGGCCAGTATCCCAAGCTGTCTTGAGCCCAAAGCCTGTCTCTCTTTTTGCCGGGGGTTCTGTGGGAAAGGTTGGACTTTGCCAGCCGCCAGCTTCACAACGCAAGGGACAGCAGCAGGGCAGTCCTGCAGCTCATGGCAGCCCCGTGGCTCTGTTCCTTTGCCAGGCTGGAGAGCTGAATCAGCTCTGAGACGTGGCCCCGGTTGTCC
>NW_011193401.1:2523-3525 GCF_000146605.3 Meleagris gallopavo | reverse complement strand
GTTCTGGAAAGAATCCAGCTTTAATAGGGATTAAAAATTGTTCACATTGCTTTTTATTCTTCTCACCTTCTCTCTCTGCTTTTCCCTATGCTCTTCTCTCTCTCTTTTCTCTGCACCATTGTTTCTCTTCTTCCTTCTTCTGTGCTTCTCTGCTCTGCTGTTCCCTCCTCTCAGTTCTCCCCTGCCCGTTACTCCTCTTTTCCTGTTCTCCTTCTCACTGTTCTGCCCTGTATCTGCTTTCTCTCTTCCTGCTGCTGCAGCTGCTCTTCTCTGAAGGTCTTCTCCCGTAGTGTTATCCTCTCCTCTGCTGCCCTTGCTCCTCTTTGGCTGGCTATGAATTTTCCCAGTACTTACTCCTATTCTGCCATATTTCTTCTCTGTATCCTGACTGCTCTTTCTTGTGCACTTGCACTCCTTTTCTACTGTTCTTTCTTCCGTGTCTCCTCATTGCTCTTCCTTGTGCATCTGCTCTCCTCCACCAATGTTTGTTCTTCCCAGTCTGCCTGCTTCTTTCTTCATCTGCTTTTATCCTCTTCTGCTCTGTCTTTCCTCTTTCCTCTTTCTTCTGCATTTCCCCACCTCTTCTGATCTTCTTTTTTTAGTCTCCTCATTCCTTTTGTGTCTGAGCTCCTCATCTGCTGTTCTTTTTCCCTGCTTCCTCCCTCCCAGAACTGCTGCATCTGCACTCCTCTGCTGTTGTTCTGTTCTCTCTCCTCACTCCTCTTTGTTCTGCGTGTCACACACACAATCACACAGAATGGCCCCGGGTTGGAAGGGCCCTCAAGGATCAAGAATCTCCAATCACCCCCCGCCACCACAGGCAGTTCCACCAACCTCCACATTTATTACTAGACCAGGCTGCCCAGGGCCCCATCCAGCCTGGCCTCGAATACCATTTTCTCCAGTTCTATTCTTTCTTCCCTGTGTCCTCGCACGTCTTCCTTCTGCTTACCTTTCCACTCCGCCTCTTCTTTCTTCCGTTTACCCGCACTCTTCCATTTG
>NW_011193401.1:0-536 GCF_000146605.3 Meleagris gallopavo | reverse complement strand
GGCTGGAGAGCTGAATCAGCTCTGGAGACCGTGGCCCCCGGTTGTCCTCCTGACAGTTGATGCTGATCCTTCCCTGAGTCCTGTTGCAGACCGCTGACAAGAGGAGCAAGTAACAGGCAGAAGGATCTGGCCTTCTGCTAGGTGGCAGCCACCTGCATGATCTGTTCCTGCATTCTTTTTTCTTTCCCAGGGTGGCCTTGTGCTTCCCGAGGAGTGTGCGGACCCTTCTGATGGGAGTGAGCAGCAGGGAGCCACAGAGATCTCAGCTTCCTTCCTGCCCAGCCACCTGGGTGAGGGACACTGCAAACAGCCCAGGAAGTAAGAGATGCCATGCCAATGTAAGCTATATGAAAGTATCTCCCAGAACAAAGAGAGGTGACGCTTCCTGTAGATTATCTTCTTTTCTGTGTGTTCTGTAGTGTAGCTCTTAAGCTGTTTCCTGTGCTGAATCTCATCTTTGCGTAACTTGCAGTTGGTCATAAAGATGCATTCAAAACTCTGTGTTTCCTGTCTGCTTGTTCTCTCAGCCTTGTATT
>NW_011193400.1:0-535 GCF_000146605.3 Meleagris gallopavo | reverse complement strand
AGTAACAGGCAGAAGGATCTGGCCTTCTGCTAGGTGGCAGCCACCTGCATGATCTGTTCCTGCATTCTTTTTTCTTTCCCAGGGTGGCCTTGTGCTTCCCGAGGAGTGTGCGGACCCTTCTGATGGGAGTGAGCAGCAGGGAGCCACAGAGATCTCAGCTTCCTTCCTGCCCAGCCACCTGGGTGAGGGACACTGCAAACAGCCCAGGAAGTAAGAGATGCCATGCCAATGTAAGCTATATGAAAGTATCTCCCAGAACAAAGAGAGGTGACGCTTCCTGTAATTATCTTCTTTTCTGTGTGTTCTGTAGTGTAGCTCTTAAGCTGTTTCCTGTGCTGAATCTCATCTTTGCGTAACTTGCAGTTGGTCATAAAGATGCATTCAAAACTCTGTGTTTCCTGTCTGCTTGTTCTCTCAGCCTTGTATTTATTTTTCTATGGCTCTTTAGTTTTTTGAAAAGCACCATTGCACGTTTGTTTTGGCCTTATACAGATGCTACTGAAAGACTTGGTGGTTAAAAACCGCATGTAAATAC
>NW_011193399.1:2820-3614 GCF_000146605.3 Meleagris gallopavo | reverse complement strand
ATTCTGGGCTGAGTGTGGAAAGTCTCTCTGCTCCTTCCTGAAGGTAAATTTGTCCAAGTTAGACACGTGAAGCTGGATTTGCAGGGCGCCTTGAAGGAGGTGACCCCCGCTTGATATTGGTTGGGTAATTCAGAGCAGCTGAGATTAAGGAGACTTTGCAACCAAAGTTCTGGAAATGGTCCAGAATGTTCTTAGTTCTTAAATTGTCTAAAAGAATAGGAGCAATGCAAAAAAGAAAGGAAAGGAACAGAGCAGCATCCATGTGTTCTGGAAAGAATCCAGCTTTAATAGGGATTAAAAGTTGTTCACATTGCTTTTTTATTCTTCTCACCTTCTCTCTCTGCTTTTCCCTATGCTCTTCTCTCTCTTTTCCCTGCACCATTGTTTCTCTTCTTCCTTCTTCTGTGCTTCTCTGCTCTGCTGTTCCCTCCTCTCAGTTCTCCCCTGCCCGTTACTCCTCTTTTCCTGTTCTCCTTGTCACTGTTCTGCCCTGTATCTGCTTTCTGTCTTCCTGCTGCTGCAGCTGCTCTTCTCTGAAGGTCTTCTCCCGTAGTATTATCCTCTCCTCTGCTGTCCTTGCTCCTCTTTGGCTGGCTATGAATTTTCCCAGTACTTACTCCTATTCTGCCATACTTTCTTCTCTGTATCCTGACTGCTCTTTCTTGTGCACTTGCACTCCTTTTCTACTGTTCTTTCTTCCGTCTCCTCATTGCTCTTCCTTGTGCATCTGCTCTCCTCCACCAATGTTCGTTCTTCCCAGTCTGCCTGCTTCTTTCTTCATCTGCTTTTATCCT
>NW_011193399.1:0-643 GCF_000146605.3 Meleagris gallopavo | reverse complement strand
GAGTGTGCGGACCCTTCTGATGGGAGTGAGCAGCAGGGAGCCACAGAGATCTCAGCTTCCTTCCTGCCCAGCCACCTGGGTGAGGGACACTGCAAACAGCCCAGGAAGTAAGAGATGCCATGCCAATGTAAGCTATATGAAAGTATCTCCCAGAACAAAGGGAGGTGACGCTTCCTGTAATTATCTTCTTTTCTGTGTGTTCTGTAGTGTAGCTCTTAAGCTGTTTCCTGTGCTGAATCTCATCTTTGCGTAACTTGCAGTTGGTCATAAAGATGCATTCAAAACTCTGTGTTTCCTGTCTGCTTGTTCTCTCAGCCTTGTATTTATTTTTGTATGGCTCTTTAGTTTTTTGAAAAGCACCATTGCACGTTTGTTTTGGCCTTATACAGATGCTACTGAAAGACTTGGTGGTTAAAAACCGCATGTAAATACATGACCTTGACAAATCATTATTTAATGACTGAGGTGGTTTCCTTCGTCTGTAGTGCTACTGTAACGTTTATCCAAGTATTTTGTTTCTGTTTATTAAGGTAGCTCTGAGGATGTTCTGGCTTTGTGGTGGCTGGCTTTTTTGGTTTGTGTGGGTTTTGTTTTTTTGTGGGTTTTCTTTTTTGCTCTTGGTGTTTTTTGTGTGTGTGAACTA
>NW_011193398.1:0-463 GCF_000146605.3 Meleagris gallopavo | reverse complement strand
GCTCATCACCGGCCTCCACCTGGACATAAAGACATAATGCCATTCACCACAACCCTCGTTCTATGGCCTTCCAACCAATTCATTATCCACTGAATAGTCCATCCCTCAAGTCTCTCTAATGTAAAGATAAGGATGTGGTGAGGGACCATGTCAAAGGCCTTGCACAAGTCCAGGTTGATGACATCAGTCGCCTTCCCTCTGTCCACCATTGACATCGCTCCATCACAGAAGGCCACCAGATTGGTCAGGCACGACCTTCCCTTGGTGAAGCCACGCTGGCTGTCTTGGGTCACCTGCTCATCCCTCCATGTGCCTTAACGTATCTTCTAGGAAGATCTGTTCCATGGTCTTCCCACAGGCACAGAAGTGAGGCTCACTGGACGGCAGTTCCCTGGGTCCTGCTTCCTCCCTTAGAATTTTACTCTGATGGCTCTCCTCACGTGAAATCTTCCCTTCATCAAGT
>NW_011193397.1:0-636 GCF_000146605.3 Meleagris gallopavo | reverse complement strand
TGTAACTGTCAGAATTAAAACAGGCACCACTGTAAATTAAGCTGACTCACATCACAGACAGAAGCTGGAGAGCTCTCGTGGCACAAAACTCAGGGCTGTAGAATTTAAGGTTCCTCTAAGCTTTAAAACAAGATGAAAGACAAGGTTAAATGCAAAACATCAGCTCTTCCTGCAGAGCACATCGCACAGCTGTAGGCACCACCTGAGAGGTAACAGATCAGAAAGGACAACCTTACTACGTGAACACAGGGACAAGCTGCTCTCCTCTTCTGGGCCTTTGTGCGCAGTGAGGATTTTCCCTCAAGAGCTGCTCAGGCTGCTGCTGTCTGCAGCTGTTGGTCCCTTCCACCTGCTGGACGCTGTGCCCACAGGTCATTCTGCTTTGGGCAAAGCCTGCTGGGTTAACTCCAAACCCAGGTCACAGGCCACGCTAATCCAGCTGGTTTGTCTGGAAGGGCTCAGAAGCCGCGCAGGGGATCCTTTCTGCTGGTGGTTCTCTCCGGGCAAGAACCTCCACTCTCAGAGCAGCAGCCAAGAGCTGGAAGGCAGAAAAAGCTCCCAATCCCCATGGATGTGGCTGTCTGCAAAGACAACAGCTGCCTGCTCTTCAGCAGGGTGATGCTCACCCAGCAAAGC
>NW_011193396.1:0-500 GCF_000146605.3 Meleagris gallopavo | reverse complement strand
TTTTATGGGCCAGCGTTCAATGATGTTACCGGAGGCATACGGTCGTGAGGTGCAGGTCCGTCCTATGTTCCATCAGTCCCATGCAGACTATCACCAGGTGTTACACATGATCTAAGAGCAACACTGGAACGTTTTGATGACATTTCATCCTTCCAGTAATCCTGAAAGCTCAAAGACTTACGGGGAGAAATACAGATGTTTCAGAGGTACCAAGAGGGGGAATGTCTGCCCTCCAGGGCAAGATACAGGCTGTATTTCTATCCTGCGTCAACACTTCCGCTTGTACAGGGGCACGTCCTGGCCGCCTGTACCACACCTTCTGGCCGGATGTCTGCGGCTACATAATAATATCAGGCACCAAAGGAGGTGTCCTGATCTGCCACCGGGATATGATGGGGGTCCCTTTAGCAATGAAAATCGGAGTGTTGACCACAACATCAGTAGGCCATGTACCTATTACTGGAGGGACTACTGAGCCTCCCACCTCCAACCATCTCCCC
>NW_011193395.1:0-847 GCF_000146605.3 Meleagris gallopavo | reverse complement strand
TTACACATGATCTAAGAGCAACACTGGAACGTTTGATGACATTCATCTCCAGTAATCCTGAAAGCTCAAAGACTTACGGGGAGAAATACAGATGTTTCAGAGGTACCAAGAGGGGGAATGTCTGCCCTCCAGGGCAAGATACAGGCTGTATTTCTATCCTGCGTCAACACTTCCGCTTGTACAGGGGCACGTCCTGGCCGCCTGTACCACACCTTCTGGCCGGATGTCTGCGGCTACATAATAATATCAGGCACCAAAGGAGGTGTCCTGATCTGCCACCGGGATATGATGGGGGTCCCTTTAGCAATGAAAATCGGAGTGTTGACCACAACATCAGTAGGCCATGTACCTATTACTGGAGGGACTACTGAGCCTCCCACCTCCAACCATCTCCCCCAAGGTGCAAGTAGGCCACACCACTTGGGTCCTACCTGCACTTTCCATGGCCATTTTATTCTGTGATTGCCAGGATCTAAATTCTCAGGGGCAGGGAGCAGAAGACTATTTTCATTACCAATCAAGGGTCTTACCTGATGATCAGTGCCCGTAATTTGGATCCTAAGCAGGGTAGCCCACATTGTCTGCAACATTCTCAGGGCACTGGGTCTACCATCTCGGGGTCTTTCATTCAGGTCTCGCAAGGTTTCATACAGTCTCTTTGTCCACCTCTGCAGGGACTGGGAGTCTGTCTTCAGGGCAGCCTTAAGAATACCATTATAACGTTCGATGAGGCCTGCCCCCGTTGGATTATATGGCAGGTGGAATCGCCATTCGATGTTATTTCTTCTGCCCAGCGTTGTATCAGTGCACCAGTAAAATGAGTTCCTTGGTCGCTCTCGATGACTTG
>NW_011193394.1:0-712 GCF_000146605.3 Meleagris gallopavo | reverse complement strand
GAGAAAAGTTAATGAAATAGTAAGAAAGTGCCACTCTGGTTTCTAACCCTGATACCCTGTTGAGCAAAATCCCGTTTGAACCTAAATGGTTTAGTGTTGCAGATTTAAATTATGCATGTTGGGCTTGCCCCTTGGACCCAGATAGTAGAGATATTTTTGCATTCAAATGGGAGGACCCAGAATCAGGTCATAAACAACAATACAGATGGACTGTTTTGCCCTAAGGTATTTACTGAATCATCTAATTTGTTTGGACACATATTGGAGAAATTTTAGAATAGAATTTTAGAGTTTTAGGCTCAAGAAGGGGTGGTATTTTTACAATACGTAGATGACTTGTTAATATCTTATATATATACAATATATTAACATATATAGAAAAATCAAAGGTAAAAGAGGCTACAAATGAATTCTTAAATTTCTTAGGAAGCATGACTAAGCGTGTCCAAAAGTAAAATACAGTATATGGAAAAAGAAGTTAAATACTTAGGACATCTAATCTCTAAAGGTAAACTTTTTGTAACTGTAAGTGATGGTGCTGCTTTGGGAGTCTTAACCCAGAAATGGAAAGATAAAAGAAAACCCACAGCATACCTGTCTAAATTACTAGACCTTTTATCTCAGGGCTTGCTAGAGTGTGTTCAGGCAGTAGCAGCAGCTGCCTTACTGGTGAAAGAGAGCAGGAAATTAACCTTTGGAGGGTGATTTGATT
>NW_011193393.1:0-647 GCF_000146605.3 Meleagris gallopavo | reverse complement strand
TCGAGCAGGAGAACGTCTTCTTTGATGGCTGAGACATTAGATGCCACCGGCTGGGAAGGGAAATACAAGTTGATCAGCCCCTCCAATAGGCTGTTTTGGGAATTCTGGTCCCCATTTGATGTATCCGTTACCTCCATGGATTTATCAGCTTCAGGCACGGTTGATAGTTTGTCTATTATATCTTCTTGTTTGTTTTCCATTCTGTCCAGCTTTTCAGCTACCTTTGTAATGGCTGAAACACAAGCTCGCAGAGGGCTTAAATGTAACTCAAAGTCTTGAAGTTTATTAACCAATTCACTTATAAGGGGTCTTCTTTCCCCCTCTGCCATACATTGCTGCAAATGTGCTGGCGTACCTTTCTGGTGCGGTCTTTGTGAATGTACGCCACATGTTTGGTGTACACCTGACTCTCTCGGGATCATGCTCTTGGTCTGGCTCGTCAGGAATGAAATCGGGGCTATGTAGCATTTCCACCACAGCATATTCTCTTAAATAACAGATGCCTTCTTCCATATCAGCCCATTTCTTTTTCTCAGGCATCAGATCATCTTTGAAGGGATATCTTTCTTTTACAGCTAACAACATCCGCTTCCAGAGGGTAAAGGCCTGGTTCTGGCATGTACTAATACCTCTGTCAATGGCTGAGT
>NW_011193392.1:0-971 GCF_000146605.3 Meleagris gallopavo | reverse complement strand
TCTATTATATCTTCTTGTTTGTTTTCCATTCTGTCCAGCTTTTCAGCTACTTTTGTAATGGCTGAAACACAAGCTCGCAGAGGGCTTAAATGTAACTCAAAGTCTTGAAGTTTATTAACCAATTCACTTATAAGGGGTCTTCTTTCCCCCTCTGCCATACATTGCTGCAAATGTGCTGGCGTACCTTTCTGGTGCGGTCTTTGTGAATGTACGCCACATGTTTGGTGTACACCTGACTCTCTCGGGATCATGCTCTTGGTCTGGCTCGTCAGGAATGAAATCGGGGCTATGTAGCATTTCCACCACAGCATATTCTCTTAAATAACAGATGCCTTCTTCCATATCAGCCCATTTCTTTTTCTCAGGCATCAGATCATCTTTGAAGGGGTATCTTTCTTTTACAGCTAACAACATCCGCTTCCAGAGGGTAAAGGCCTGGTTCTGGCATGTACTAATACCTCTGTCAATGGCTGAGTCCCTAGCAACGCCACCCAGTTGGCGAGCTTCTCTACTATCCAGCCACACACTGTTGGCCCATTGTCCCAACATCGAAGTAACCAAGTGGCAATAGGCTCATTTGGGTGACGTGAAAAGTCTTTTCTCAGACTTCGAATTTCATTCATTTTCAGAGATCGATCAACAATGGTAACGATATCTTGCTCACCTCTTACTCTTTCGGGACTTCTTGTTGCCCTCATTGGCGCCGGTGACCGTGGTCTTACTGAGGGCCCCTCCCCTGGACTTAGGGGTGCTTCTTGTGGATCTTGGAGCCACTCCTCTGGACCTCTCTCCTCTTCTTTCTTCTCTTCTAACTGAGTCGAGATTCGTTTCATTTTCCGTCCTCTTACAGGGGCAAGTGACATCAATTGTGGTGCTTCTTGTAGTTGATCAGGTTGGTCAGTTCCAATGCTCTCATCCTCCAGTTCAGCTCGGAGCCTGTCTCGTTCGATTATGAGAGTATCTAGCTCAGA
>NW_011193391.1:0-963 GCF_000146605.3 Meleagris gallopavo | reverse complement strand
TCAAAGGGGATGAAGACAGACTGCTCCTTTGGCTGAGATAGGCGACCCATCGTGCCACTGTTTGTGCTTGGGCCACCCCTGTCTTAGGAAGGTGGGTCAGATCTTTTACCCACCCCTGAATTGGCAGAGTGGTCTTGACTATAACTTCAGCCGTTTGAGTTATTGGCTCTACTGCCTGCAGTGCTGAATAGGCAGCCAATAACTGTTTTTCAATCATACTGTATCTCTCTTCTGCTCCGTGCCAAACCTGAGACCAGAAACCAATGGGGGGTCCGAACAGAACTCTGGCGTTGCCACAGGCCCCAACCAAAGCCAGCTTGAGTGATGTGAAAATCTAACTCGGCTGGGAGGGTAGGATCAAATATACCCAATGCCTGGGCTTGTTTAACTGCCAGTTTCGCCTGTTGGAAAGCGTCCTGTTCTGTTTTCCCTCCAATCCCAAAGCTGCCCCTTTTTGTGAGTCGTTTGAGTTACAGAATCACAGAATCACAGAATTGTAGGGGTTGGAAGGGACCTCTAGAGATCATCGAGACCAACCCCCCTGCCAAAGCAGGTTCCCTACACCAGGTCGCACAGGTAGGCGTCCAGGCGAGACTTGAATATCTCCAGAGAAGGAGACTCCACAACCTCCCTGGGCAGCCTGTTCCAGTGCTCCGTCACCCTCACCGTGAAGAAGTTCTTACGCACATTCGTGCGAAACATGCTGCAGCTTATGTCCGTTTCCCCTCGTCCTGTCTCCACGTACCACTGAAAAGAGACTGGCCTCACCGCTATGGCCGCCACACCTCAGATATTTATAAACCTGGATCAGGTCCCCTCTCAGTCGTCTTTTCTCAAGGCTAAACAGACCCAGTTCACTTAGCCTTTCTTCATAGGGGAGATGCTCCAGGCCCTTCACCATCTTTGTGGCCCTCCGCTGGACTCTTTCCAAGAGATCCCCTGTCTTTTTTGAACTGGGGAGCC
>NW_011193390.1:0-728 GCF_000146605.3 Meleagris gallopavo | reverse complement strand
CACAGCTCCTTCTGGCACCTCGACTGCCAGTGCTGAACTGGATGTTCAGGAAAGGGTCCCTCCACCCATCATGCTACTGATGCCACTTGGAGTAAGTGGATTGCGCTGATTACGCAGCGAGCGCGGATGGGAAATCTCAACCGTCCAGGAATCCTAGAGGTGATCATGGACTGGCCTGAAGGCAAAAAGTTTGGAACACCGCCAGCAGAAGAGATATCACGTGCTAAAGAGGCCCCACCATATAATGAACTACCCGAAAATGAGAAGACATATGCCCTATTCACAGATGGATCGTGTTGTATTGTGGGGAAACACCGCAGATGGAAAGCCGCTGTGTGGAGCCCCACACGACAAGTTGCAGAGGCCACTGAAGGAAAAGGAGAATCGAGCCAATTTGCAGAGGTAAAGGCTGTCCAACTGGCCTTGGATGTTGCTGAACGGGAGAGGTGGCCAATGCTTTATGTTTACACTGACTCGTGGATGGTGGCAAATGCTCTATGGGGGTGGTTACAGCAGTGGGAGCAAAACACTGGCAAAGAAAGGGTAAACCTATTTGGGCTGCTGACCTGTGGAAAGATATTGCTGCCCGAATAAAGAATATGGTTATAAAGGTGCGTCACGTAGATGCCCATGTGCCCAAGAATAGGGCTACTGAAGAGCAGCAAAATTAACCATCAGGTAGACAGAGCTGCCAGAATTGAGGTGCCCAAATAGATCTGGACTGGCAG
>NW_011193389.1:0-1312 GCF_000146605.3 Meleagris gallopavo | reverse complement strand
CCGACTGAAACAGTCAGCAACAGGAAGGAAACACTCCAGAAGAGATGGACACTGTACGTACCTGCCCACACTGCAACAGAAAGGGCAGACTTTCCCAGTGGGATGGGAACCTTAACTTGAGAAGCTTCACCGCAGACAGTGAAAATTCAGACATGCAGCCCTAACGATAAATCATTTATATTCACCACTGTGATCAGGTCTAAGCATTAACATCGTTTGACATGAGAAGATTATTGGGAAGCCACTGCCTAGGATGTTATGCTACTACAGAAACGCACAAACAGTCTGAGAGAAGCACCAATGCAAGCATACCAAGTCCTAGAGCTTCCCTACCTTGTCTGGTGCCACATAAAAACATCGGTCTGTTAAAGTAATTAAGGGCCAGACGTGTTTGTTAGAACAAAGAGCATATAAACCCTAAGGCTTGGATTTACCAATCTGTTCAATTTTGAGGTTCCTCTCTGTAGCTTCTCTCATCAGCCACCGCTCACAGCCTCAGAAGTCGTTCTCATCATTTCCGTAGCCCATCTCAGAGGACTCGGTGCCATCTAGGAAGGAGACAAACATCACAGAGACGTTATAAAATTCTCTGCATTGCTCACTGCCACACGATGCAGGCTGGCACACCGCTCCAGCATGGCTCAGCATCCTTTCCTCTGTACTTCAAACCAAAACGAGTAGTGAAGGGAAGAAGCAAAGCTGCCACTCTTCATTCTCAGTGTTAACTCAGCATAAGCATTTGGGGATTTTTCCCTTTTCTGGGGGGAAGCACTCTGTCTCTTGCTTTTTAAAAAGGGACTATGCTTTCTTTTTTGTCAGCAGAACGTGATTAGCTATTGGGCATTTTCTATTCCTAGATACAATAATGCTAAAACCTGTATTTATCATTACCTTGGTCTCAGCAACCACCGAGAAATTCACAGCATTAGGATCATGAGAAAATAATCACCGTTGAAAGTACAATTAGCAGATAATGTCCACGTGGTGACGTGTGGGGGAGAGAGAGTAAGGGGAAAAAAGCAGCACGAATTGAAATCCAGCTCCTTCTCAGACTTTGCTCACAGCGATCACAGGCGCATTTCTACATCAAGGTGGGGGGAGGGGAAGAGAGCACCGTCTTCGGAACGCGAGCGTAAATTTCCTTCGCGAGTCTGCAGACACCAACCGCGATATCTTTCGTGCAGCCTCAGCACGGCCACAGACACACACGGCACATCTCAGCGAAGGGAGCACGGAGGACACGTTACTGCAGCATCACCGCCACGAGAGCCCCGCACAGCCCACAGCCGCCGGCTGCCCGTCGGCTCCAACC
>NW_011193388.1:0-859 GCF_000146605.3 Meleagris gallopavo | reverse complement strand
GCCGGAGCCGGGGGGCCGAACTGCCTCCCGGTAGAAGATGCTACAGGAAAGCGGCAAGCAGCAATAATAAAGTAAAAATATCTCCCCACTGTTGAAATGACTTCTAGGAGATGTATCTTCACTTCTCAGTGAACGGGTGGTGGGAATTGGGAGAGCACAAATAGAGGGAGGCACTGACATGAAAGAGAGGAAGCACTTAAGTAGTGTACTATAGTTTAAGAAGGTTAATGTGATGAAGAAGCTCTATAGTAAGAAAAGAGAGAATGCCCATAGAAAATGTATGCCTGCAATCTGAAATTGTTTGCTTCTTTAAGAAAATAACTGCCAGTACATGATAGGAGATGGCAAGAAAAAAAAAAGAAAAATGAATTTAAGAGTGAGTGTCAAATGAGCAATAAGAGGAAAGGAATAATGACAAGGGGTATAAAAAGAAACTGGAAAAAAAGCACCTACATAATACCATGGGCACAGTCAAGCTTCAGGAGAGCCAAGTTCAACGGAATTAATGTACTAGTACATGTAGTTGTAATGACAGCTGAAGTCTTTGTAAATAAAGCAGCATTTAGGGACAAGCTGAATGACGCCTCCCTGTCCCGTCAGAGGATGCAGGTTGAGGTGCTGCTTGTAGCTGGGGCGACCTCCCCGCTCGGTGGGTCGAGGTTGTTCCGTGGATTCCCAAAGAGGTGGTGTTGTGCTGCAGCCGGGCGGGCCAGCCTGTAGCTCAGGCGTTGGTGGGAGCCGCGTGCTCCGTGGGGCTTCTTGGCGATGGTGAGGTGTTGGGCACCGTCCTGTAGACAGGGCTGTGTGTGCCCCCTGTGTTTGGTGAGCTGTGTCCTGAGAGAAGACCCCCTGTAGTCAG
>NW_011193387.1:0-629 GCF_000146605.3 Meleagris gallopavo | reverse complement strand
TTAATGTACTAGTACATGTAGTTGTAATGACAGCTGAAGTCTTTGTAAATAAAGCAGCATTTAGGGACAAGCTGAATGACGCCTCCCTGTCCCGTCAGAGGATGCAGGTTGAGGTGCTGCTTGTAGCTGGGGCGACCTCCCCGCTCGGTGGGTCGAGGTTGTTCCGTGGATTCCCAAAGAGGTGGTGTTGTGCTGCAGCCGGGCGGGGCCAGCCTGTAGCTCAGGCGTTGGTGGGAGCCGCGTGCTCCGTGGGGCTTCTTGGCGATGGTGAGGTGTTGGGCACCGTCCTGTAGACAGGGCTGTGTGTGCCCCCTGTGTTTGGTGAGCTGTGTCCTGAGAGAAGACCCCCTGTAGTCAGGTGGGAATGTGGCCCCGGCCTTTCAGAGGCACGGGGCTGAGAGATGCGAGGTTAGGCTTGCACCCTCCCTGCAATTGGGGCTGGGATCCCGATCGTGGCCTTTGGCCGTGCCACCCCGCTGCCTGGCTGCTGAGTGTCGTTCCTGCTGCTGGGGGGGAAAACCGAGCTCTGTGGCTCCGTGGGTGTCGTCGCCCCGCCTGTAATCAGGGTCTGGGTGCGGGAGCCTTTGTGCTCTGCTGGCAGCCTGTGTGGGGCGACCGCCCCGTTAGTG
>NW_011193386.1:0-451 GCF_000146605.3 Meleagris gallopavo | reverse complement strand
TGTTACACATGATCTGACAGTAACACTGGAACGTTTTGATGACATTTCATTCCTTCCGGTGATCCTGAAGGCTCAAAGACTCACGGGAGAAATACAGATGTTCAGAGGTAGCAAGAGGGAAGGTCTGCCCTCCAGGGCAAAATACAGGCCGTGTTTCTATCCTGGGTCAACAGTTCCGCTTGTACAGGGCACGTCCTGGCCGCCTGTACCACATTTTCCGGCCGGATGGTTGCGGCTGCATCATAATATCAGGCAGCAAAGGAGGTGTCCTGATCTGCCATAGGGACATGATGGGAGTCCCTTTAGCAATGAAAATCGGAGTGTTGACCACCGCGCCAGTAGGCCACGTACCTATTACTGGAGGGACTCCTGAGCCTCCCCCCTCCAACAATCTCCCCCAAGGTGCAAGTAGGCCACACCACTTGGGTCCTACCTGCACCTTCCATGGCCA
>NW_011193385.1:0-431 GCF_000146605.3 Meleagris gallopavo | reverse complement strand
GGAATTAATTAGCTCAGCAATAAGGGCGTTGTGGGGTTAATGTTGCTGCTGTTTCTGGAGTAATTCAGTCTTCACGTTTTGCTCAGTTTCTGTCCAAAGCTGAGATGACAACTGTGTCATCAGACGATGCACCATCTGCTGATGTTATTACTGCTGATGAGCTAACAGCTACCCCAGAGCAGAGATCTTGCTGGCTTTCTCAAGCTGCCTTCAACATCCTTCTGTGATAAGAATAAGCCTGGATATGTACCTGAAGAGGATGATGGTAAGGAGAGTCCAAGCTGATTTTGTGTTGCTTTTTTTGTGGAGAAAGGGTATCATGCCATCAGAACCAACGGACGCCGATATAGTTCAGACTGCTGGGCAGTGATACTCCTGCCATCTTCCTTTGGGCAAGGATCGTGTGTCTCCCTTCCCCAAAATCTCTCCTG
>NW_011193384.1:0-561 GCF_000146605.3 Meleagris gallopavo | reverse complement strand
CACCATCTGATGATGTTATTACTGCTGATGAGCTAACAGCTACCCCAGAGCAGAGATCTTGCTGGCTTTCTCAAGCTGCCTTCAACATCCTTCTGTGATAAGAATAAGCCTGGATATGTACCTGAAGAGGATGATGGTAAGGAGAGTCCAAGCTGATTTTTGTGTTGCTTTTTTTGTGGAGAAAGGGTATCATGCCATCAGACCCAACGGACGCCGATATAGTTCAGACTGATGGGCAGTGATACTCCTGCCATCTTCCTTTTGGGCAAGGATCGTGTGTCTCCCTTCCCAAATCTCTCCTGTGGTGCTCTTAATAGAATTACCAAGATGCTTGTTTTCACAAGACGTGAAACCTATGCCAGACCTCTGGGCTGAAAAGCTGTCAATATTGTATTAAAGCACCTGTATGCAAATAGGAAAGGGAAGCTTGCTTGCTGATGAGTAAAGCTCTTAACACACATGCAGAAGTTTTGTATGCCTGGTGGGATTCTGAGTCGGAAGGGCTTAACAGGCTTAGACTTCTCTGGATTTGGAGCATCGCTGAGAACTTCCACTTGTTTC
>NW_011193383.1:0-493 GCF_000146605.3 Meleagris gallopavo | reverse complement strand
GAGGGGAAGAGTCCTTGCGTCCCGCGGCCCAAGGCGAGGGGACTCCCCAGCCCTCCAAGCAGACAAGTGGCAAAGAAGGCGCCGACCCACCTTGCGCAGCAGGAGCTGCTCTTGGACATAGGCGGCCACCGCATCCCAGACAGCAACTCGCTCTGCAGGGCAAAGGAAAAGCAGGTCACACTCTGCTTCTGCTGCTGCTCCCACTGGCTCAGGGCAGGAGGGAGGCGGCAGATGGAAAGTGTCGTCGCTGTCCCCAGCCCACACGGAGGCAGCCCTGAGATGGTCCCCGTGCTGGGTCTGGCCCGCTCGGTGCCAGGACTGGCTGGCAGCTCTGCTCCCGTGCCGGCTGCGGACCCGCGTACCTTTGGCGGTGACCTCTGGCATTCTGTAGCCCCGCTGTGTGGCGGGGCCATCCTCCCAGAATTGTATCTTGGTGTGCTTCGCACCGGCACGATGCTCCCCATTGGCGCCAGCCATGCCGGAGCTCATCCTT
>NW_011193382.1:0-612 GCF_000146605.3 Meleagris gallopavo | reverse complement strand
AGGCGGCAGATGGAAAGTGTCGTCGCTGTCCCCAGCCCACACGGAGGCAGCCCTGAGATGGTCCCCGTGCTGGGTCTGGCCCGCTCGGTGCCAGGACTGGCTGGCAGCTCTGCTCCCGTGCCGGCTGCGGACCCGCGTACCTTTGGCGGTGACCTCTGGCATTCTGTAGCCCCGCTGTGTGGCGGGGGCCATCCTCCCAGAATTGTATCTTGGTGTGCTTCGCACCGGCACGATGCTCCCCATTGGCGCCAGCCATGCCGGAGCTCATCCTTCAGATGCGTCTGCCCTCTGCCAGATGCTCCTTCAGGATGCAGGACCCAGCGCCGGGCATCACCTTGATGCCCCCCCCGGGTGGCCGTGTCACAAACGTCGCCATGGCGACACGGTGACAGCTGGCCGGTGCTGCCTGCTGCCCATGATGACGCCGGCACAGCAGCCTGCTGCCCACAGCCTGCTGACGCGGCTGGAGCCCAGCTCTGCCCCTTGGTGGCTGGCACTCCCCAGACCTGGAGCCCTTGTGTGCCGGCAGCACCACACCGGCAGGTGTTGCTGGTGGCCCCTGGGCAGGCTGGCCTCAGCGTCAGGTGCCGAGTCTGCCATCTTCTGCGGTCC
>NW_011193381.1:0-665 GCF_000146605.3 Meleagris gallopavo | reverse complement strand
TGTGGAAATAACCACCTCCTGGGAACCACCAAAAGTGGCCTCAGACGATGCAGGACGTGGCAAAGACATGCGAGTCAACCTGATGGGGCTACCAGAAAAAGGGCCTCAGAGCTGGGGCACTGCTGCAGCCATCTCCCAAGAGGCCCAGGGAAGAGGTCAAGGGAAGACGTTGCCTTGTGCTTACCGAGAACTTGTCGTACAGCTGGTGGGTGAGCAGAGGGTTTGGGAGCTCCCTGAAGTACATCTTGCAGAGGGAGCTCACGCTGTGAATGTCACGGACGGTCAGCTCCGGAATCTGCTCAGAGTCAAATTCACACCTGGAGAGGAGGACACAAAATGGTTGAGAAAGAGGAAAGCAAGTAAAAGCCAGCCCACCTGCAGTCCAGCTGTGTCAGTCGCAGCACTCTTACCGGAGGCGCTGGACGTTGGACGCGACGCCGGACAGGCGGTATATCCCCTGCACCACGCCATGCTGCTCAAGGAACTCGGCGCAGCTCTGGAGGACCTGGGGGACTAAAGAACACGTGCCAGCGCTTAGTGGAGCTCCTGAGTCAAGTCCTGCTTCAGGCTGTGCTCCTGTCACGTCCCATCCACTAAGCCCAGCCAGGCTTGGGTGAAGCCAATACAAATGTGCTTGTCTCTTAGGAGCATTCGCCTCACTTTAT
>NW_011193380.1:0-836 GCF_000146605.3 Meleagris gallopavo | reverse complement strand
GAGGACAGAGGTCCAGAGGGGTGGCTCCAAGATCCACAAGAAGCACCCCTAAGTCCAGGGGAGGGGCCCTCAGTAAGACCACGGTCACCGACGCCAATGAGGGCTACAAGAAGTCCCGAAAGAGTAAGAGGTGAGCAAGATATCGTTACCATTGTTGATCGATCTCTGAAAATGAATGAAATTCGAAGTCTGAGAAAAGACTTTTCATGTCACCCAAATGAGCCTATTGCCACTTGGTTACTTCGATGTTGGGACAATGGGGCCAACAGTGTGTGGCTGGATAGTAGAGAAGCTCGCCAACTGGGTGGCATTGCTAGGGACTCAGCCATTGACAGAGGTATTAGTACATGCCAGAACCAGGCCTTTACCCTCTGGAAGCAGATGTTGTTAGCTGTAAAAGAAAGATACCCTTTCAAAGATGATCTGATGCCTGAGAAAAAGAAATGGGCTGATATGGAAGAAGGCATCTGTTATTTAAGAGAACATGCTGTGGTGGAAATGCTACATAGCCCCGATTTCATTCCTGACGAGCCAGACCAAGAGCATGATCCCGAGAGAGTCAGGTGTACACCAAACATGTGGCGTACATTCACAAAGACCGCACCAGAAAGGTACGCCAGCACATTTGCAGCAATGTATGGCAGAGGGGAAAGAAGACCCCTTATAAGTGAATTGGTTAATAAACTTCAAGACTTTGAGTTACATTTAAGCCCTCTGCGAGCTTGTGTTTCAGCCATTACAAAAGTAGCTGAAAAGCTGGACAGAATGGAGAACAAACAAGAAGATATAATAGACAAACTATCAACCGTGCCTGAAGCTGATAAATCCGTGGTGAT
>NW_011193379.1:0-672 GCF_000146605.3 Meleagris gallopavo | reverse complement strand
CAAAGATGATCTGATGCCTGAGAAAAAGAAATGGGCTGATATGGAAGAAGGCATCTGTTATTTTAAGAGAACATGCTGTGGTGGAAATGCTACATAGCCCCGATTTCATTCCTGACGAGCCAGACCAAGAGCATGATCCCGAGAGAGTCAGGTGTACACCAAACATGTGGCGTACATTCACAAAGACCGCACCAGAAAGGTACGCCAGCACATTTGCAGCAATGTATGGCAGAGGGGAAAGAAGACCCCTTATAAGTGAATTGGTTAATAAACTTCAAGACTTTGAGTTACATTTAAGCCCTCTGCGAGCTTGTGTTTCAGCCATTACAAAAGTAGCTGAAAAGCTGGACAGAATGGAGAACAAACAAGAAGATATAATAGACAAACTATCAACCGTGCCTGAAGCTGATAAATCCGTGGTGATAACGGATACATCAAATGGGGACCAGAATTCCCAAAACAGCCTATTGGAGGGGCTGATCAACTTGATTTCCTCCCAGCCGGTGGCATCTAATGTCTCAGCTATCAAAAGAAGACGTTCTCCTGCTCGAGCAAGTGACAACAGTAAGACCACATCACGTTTTGCCTTGTGGCATTACTTACGTGACCATGGAGAAGATATGAAGGAGTGGCATAAACAACCTACTCCTGTACTTCAAGCACGGGTAAGAG
>NW_011193378.1:0-909 GCF_000146605.3 Meleagris gallopavo | reverse complement strand
ACTTCAAGACTTTGAGTTACATTTAAGCCCTCTGCGAGCTTGTGTTTCAGCCATTACAAAAGTAGCTGAAAAGCTGGACAGAATGGAGAACAAACAAGAAGATATAATAGACAAACTATCAACCGTGCCTGAAGCTGATAAATCCGTGGTGATAACGGATACATCAAATGGGGACCAGAATTCCCAAAACAGCCTATTGGAGGGGCTGATCAACTTGATTTCCTCCCAGCCGGTGGCATCTAATGTCTCAGCTATCAAAAGAAGACGTTCTCCTGCTCGAGCAAGTGACAACAGTAAGACCACATCACGTTTTGCCTTGTGGCATTACTTACGTGACCATGGAGAAGATATGAAGGAGTGGCATAAACAACCTACTCCTGTACTTCAAGCACGGGTAAGAGAGCTACAAGACAAATCAACCACCAAGGTGAACTTCTCCAAAAAGGTGATTGCTCCAGTTGCTGCAGACAATGAAGGTAACAAATAGAGGGGCCCTGCCCCCAGCCAGGGGGGGGAAAGGGATAATAGAGTTTATTGGACTGTGTGGATTAGATGGCCTGGCACATCAGAATCACGAAAATATAAGGCCCTGGTGGATACTGGTGCACAGTGCACTCTAATGCCCTCGAGTCACCAAGGGACAAAATCAATTTATATTCATGGGGTGACTGGAGGTTCCCAAGAGCTGACTATGTTGGAGGCCGAAATCAGCCTCACTGGTAAAGACTGGCAAAAACACCCTATTGTGACTGGCCCAGGGGCTCCATGCATACTTGGTATTGATTACCTCAGAAGGGGATATTTTAAGGATCCCAAAGGGTATCGATGGGCCTTTGGAATAGCTGCTGTAGACACAGAAGGTGTTAAGCAGTTGTCTATTTTGCCTGGCCTGTCAGAAGATCCATCTGC
>NW_011193377.1:0-450 GCF_000146605.3 Meleagris gallopavo | reverse complement strand
TTGGAGGGGCTGATCAACTTGATTCCTCCCAGCCGGTGGCATCTAATGTCTCAGCTATCAAAAGAAGACGTTCTCCTGCTCGAGCAAGTGACAACAGTAAGACCACATCACGTTTTGCCTTGTGGCATACTTACGTGACCATGGAGAAGATATGAAGGAGTGGCATAAACAACCTACTCCTGTACTTCAAGCACGGGTAAGAGAGTTACAAGACAAATCAACCACCAAGGTGAACTTCTCCAAAAAGGTGATTGCTCCAGTTGCTGCAGACAATGAAGGTAACAAATAGAGGGGCCCTGCCCCAGTCGGGGGGGAAAGGGATAATAGAGTTTATTGGACTGTGTGGATTAGATGGCCTGGCACATCAGAATCACGAAAATATAAGGCCCTAGTGGATACTGGTGCACAGTGCACTCTAATGCCCTCGAGTCACCAAGGGACAAAATCAAT
>NW_011193376.1:0-659 GCF_000146605.3 Meleagris gallopavo | reverse complement strand
TTTGCCTTGTGGCATTACTTACGTGACCATGGAGAAGATATGAAGGAGTGGCATAAACAACCTACTCCTGTACTTCAAGCACGGGTAAGAGAGTTACAAGACAAATCAACCACCAAGGTGAACTTCTCCAAAAAGGTGATTGCTCCAGTTGCTGCAGACAATGAAGGTAACAAATAGAGGGGCCCTGCCCCCAGCCAGGGGGGGGAAAGGGATAATAGAGTTTATTGGACTGTGTGGATTAGATGGCCTGGCACATCAGAATCACGAAAATATAAGGCCCTAGTGGATACTGGTGCACAGTGCACTCTAATGCCCTCGAGTCACCAAGGGACAAAATCAATTTATGTTCATGGGGTGACTGGAGGTTCCCAAGAGCTGACTATGTTGGAGGCCAAAATCAGCCTCACTGGTAAAGACTGGCAAAAGCACCCTATTGTGACTGGCCCAGGGGCTCCATGCATACTTGGTATTGATTACCTCAGAAGGGGATATTTTAAGGATCCCAAAGGGTATCGATGGGCCTTTGGAATAGCTGCTGTAGACACAGAAGGTGTTCAGCAGTTGTCTATTTTGCCTGGCCTGTCAGAAGATCCATCTGCCGTGGGGTTGCAACGAGTGAAAGAGCAACAAGTACCGATTGCTACAAAAACGGTGCACAG
>NW_011193375.1:0-508 GCF_000146605.3 Meleagris gallopavo | reverse complement strand
AGAGTTTATTGGACTGTGTGGATTTAGATGGCCTAGCACATCAGAATCACGAAAATATAAGGCCCTGGTGGATACTGGTGCACAGTGCACTCTAATGCCCTCGAGTCACCAAGGGACAAAATCAATTTTATGTTCATGGGGTGACTGGAGGTTCCCAAGAGCTGACTATGTTGGAGGCCGAAATCAGCCTCACTGGTAAAGACTGGCAAAAGCACCCTATTGTGACTGGCCCAGGGGCTCCATGCATACTTGGTATTGATTACCTCAGAAGGGGATATTTTTAAGGATCCCAAAGGGTATCGATGGGCCTTTGGAATAGCTGCTGTAGACACAGAAGGTGTTCAGCAGTTGTCTATTTTGCCTGGCCTGTCAGAAGATCCATCTGCCGTGGGGTTGCTACGAGTGAAAGAGCAACAAGTACCGATTGCTACAAAAACGGTGCACAGACGGCAGTACCGCACCAACAGGGATTCCTTGCTCCCCATTCAGAAGCTGATTCACCAACTAG
>NW_011193374.1:0-500 GCF_000146605.3 Meleagris gallopavo | reverse complement strand
CCTCTACGTAGCCACAGCTGGCAGAGCAGAGGGACAAGAAGCTCCAGGTCTTGCTCCACTAGCTCAGAGAAATGCCGTGTCTTTGTGCTACAGCCTTACATCTCACAACCCTTAAACAGGTAAACAAAGATCTCGGGACTGCTCCTGAGTTCATTTACATCCGCCGAAACTCAGAACAGACAGACTGGTATCAAAGCAGCACAAATCAGAGGAGGGAAAGGGCACAACTCTGGAAGCCTGATGGCTCTTCTCATGCTGCCACCATCAGAGCACATTTCCTCCCTGCTCACTCCAAGTTCTGTTTATCCAAGGGACTTCTACGAGCTCCCCTGGGAAAAGAGCTCGGCTTCTAAACAGGGGTTTTGTCTCCCTTAGGGAGCTTTGCACCAGGAATCTAACATTCAAGGCTAGAAAAAGGAGACCCTTCTGCAGATCTGAAGGCTTTGTCAACAAGAGGAGTAGCAGATGCTTAAAATGGCAGAACTGACTCCAAGTTCAAA
>NW_011193373.1:0-473 GCF_000146605.3 Meleagris gallopavo | reverse complement strand
AGATTCCTATCCTCTCTAGGATACCTTATAGGTTCTGACTAAGGTTCAGATATTTAAGTTTACTGTCTGGAATTAAAGCCAGTTCACCAATTTCTTTCCTTCAGCTGCCTGTTTTGCCACCTGATCCACCATCAATTCCCAGTTTCCTGTACATTGTCACTCTTCTGATGTCCTTTACAATGCATAACAGCCATGCTGCTCTTTGGTAGATTTACATCATGCTGAATGTTTCCTTTTGTGTAAGCAACTCTCGCTCTTTCCAGATGGTACCATGAGCGGGTACCACCCCAAAAGCTTATTTAGCATCTGTCCATATATTTAAGCTTCTTGTCAAGGCAGTTATTTCAGCCTCCTGAATGGAAGTCCCCGCAAGAAAAGGTCTTGCTTCAGTTACCTTGTCAGTAGCAGTTACTGCATATCCTGCCTTACAGTTTCCTTGTCTTCACAAAACTCCTTCCATCGATGAATGCAGG
>NW_011193372.1:0-810 GCF_000146605.3 Meleagris gallopavo | reverse complement strand
TTTCTTCTGCTGCATGTTTTATTCCTCACAAAGTGAAAACAGTCACGTCTTGGAGGTTTTGAGAATAATTCTCTGAATTTAGTGACAAAAGCTTCTGTTAAAGCCTTCATTCTTACTTTCACATTTTGAATTTAACTTCTGCCTGAGTGCCTTCTGGACTCTCATCTTCAGCACTGCTGCCAGTGCCCCAGGCAGATGCAGAAGGAGCCTGCAGAGGTTGTGCTGTAGTTTTCTCCCCAGGAGTTGGTTGATTTTCCAAAGTAGTCACACGTTCACTTTCCAATTCAGTCTCACCTTTGATGCCTACTGCAAAGAACAAAAGTAGTGGAAAACAGATGATGAGGTAGCTTAATACGGAGACAATTTTTGGCACCCATGTTATAATTTAACCTAATGTATAATCAACGAATACACAGATGTTGTAATTAAGAACTATCCAGGAAAGTTAGGCAAGTAAGATTATTGCAACAAGAGGATCACAAATGGAAAGCGCTTACCTATGTTGTAGGCTCGCAATCTTTTCCACAAGGAGTGATCTCCAGGGAGGTCCTTCCTCAGTGGCAGTCACCCCTTCCGACAGGGCAGCTGAATGGCCTTCGCCTGTGTTGCCATGGCTGACTCACTGCTTGTCTCAGGTGGTCAATCAGAGGCTCAGGCAGTGATGCAGCAGTTCCCATGCACCTAATGATAGCCAGAACATCTTAAAGTAAGGCTAGAACCTTTCGAATAGCACCATCATTTAAGAGTGGCACCGGAACTGCACGTTCACAAGGCTTGGTTTCTGTTGCTATCAGAGAATTCCAAGCAGTG
>NW_011193371.1:0-721 GCF_000146605.3 Meleagris gallopavo | reverse complement strand
ATTTTGCCACATTGTCTTCAGCATTCAGTTTTGGCATTCCCAGCAGCATTCTCTTTTGACTTCTTGTTTTGGTCTATCGGCCACCTTTTGCATTGGCCTTCTTTGCCTTGTTGTCTTTCGCCTCCTATTTTGGCAGTTCCTACCATGTTTTCTCTTACCCTTGCCTGGGCTTCCATCCTATGTTCCCTTGGCCTTCCATTGTGCCGTTTCTTGATGCGTTTTCTCAGCTTTTGCCCTTGGCCTTTCCTGCTGCGGTCTTATTGGCTCTATATTTTGCCCTTTTCTGTTGAGTTCTCCTTGCCCTTGCCCTCATCTTGGCTTTCCATTGGGTGCTCTGTTTGCTTTGCCCTTGCGTTAGCTCGGCTGTTTGCATTGCATTTAGCTTGGTTTTCCGTGGGAGTTGCGCTTCTGTTTGCCTCTGGCTCTTTGGGATTGGCTGGGAGGCAGCGTTCATGTTAAGCTTGACCTGAACCCATAGCTGAATGGGAGTTTAATGATAATTTGTTAACCCGCAGCGTATCTGTAAACCAAACCCTTTACCCAATGTTAAAAATGTCTGTTCCCCTAAATGCTGCATTAAAATCATGCCCCATGTTTTCTGTCAAAGGAACCTTGTCATTGTAATGCAGAACACTTTGTTAAACTAACTGTAAGTTCAACCCTATGAATAGTGTTAATTATATCCACAGCACTGTCTTGTGACATTGTTGGAGCCACATAT
>NW_011193370.1:0-524 GCF_000146605.3 Meleagris gallopavo | reverse complement strand
CTGTTCCCCTAAATGCTGCATTAAAATCATGCCCCATGTTTTATGTCAAAGGAACCTTGTCATTGTAATGCAGAACACTTTGTTAAACTAACTGTAAGTTCAACCCTATGAATAGTGTTAATTATATCCACAGCACTGTCTTGTGCCATTGTTGGAGCCACATATGGAGGATGCAGCTCTTTGTATGTGGGGCAGTGCCTTCATTTTTGTTTTGTGTCCAACAGGTGGCAGCAGAGCTGCGGTGTTCCAGAGTGCCGTAACGACTGCACGGAGATGTGTGGGTCTTCATGGGGAACAGCAAGGAACCGGAATCTGCATTTCCTGGAATGCCTCGCAAACTCTATTAGCTGATTGGTAATTGTCTGCTCAACAGGTAAGGGCAATGCACACCCACCAGTGTTTAGTTATTATTTAGTTAGACACAAGGTAGCGTTTCCAGAGCTCATTTCTACATTTCGTGGTGCCTCGAATGTTGCTTGTCTTACTCTTCGTGCATTCTCCGTGCCTTTGCCCTTTCCTTGCTG
>NW_011193369.1:0-490 GCF_000146605.3 Meleagris gallopavo | reverse complement strand
TTTGTTAAACTAACTGTAAGTTCAACCCTATGAATAGTGTTAATTATATCCACAGCACTGTCTTGTGCCATTGTTGGAGCCACATATGGAGGATGCAGCTCTTTGTATGTGGGGCAGTGCCTTCATTTTGTTTTGTGTCCAACAGGTGGCAGCAGAGCTGCGGTGTTCCAGAGTGCCGTAACGACTGCACGGAGATGTGTGGGTCTTCATGGGAACAGCAAGGAACCGGAATCTGCATTTCCTGGAATGCCTCGCAACTCTATTAGCTGATTGGTAATTGTCTGCTCAACAGGTAAGGGCAATGCACACCCACCAGTGTTTAGTTATTATTTAGTTAGACACAAGGTAGCGTTTCCAGAGCTCATTTCTACATTTCGTGGTGCCTCGAATGTTGCTTGTCTTACTCTTCGTGCATTCTCCGTGCCTTTGCCCTTTCCTTGCTGTGTTCTCTTGTTTTCTGTTTTGGCGTTCCCTATGGCATTCTCTTGCC
>NW_011193368.1:0-709 GCF_000146605.3 Meleagris gallopavo | reverse complement strand
CTCCAGCTCTCTCAACTTCACTATACCAATATATCAGTCCAACCACTTTGGATTTACTAACGCTTCCCAAATGAACAGACTTTGAGTAAGTAGGCTGGTACAAATTCAATTTCTTCAGCTGAGTAAAAGAGACTAGCCTCTCAGCACAAAAAATGTTACTCACAATTCGAGGACATCTCATTCTGCTAACAGTTTTTTTCCCCAACTGATCAGCTTTTGTATCAAGAATCACTGAATTGCTTACAAATCTTGACTCACTCTCGTTCTCAAAGCAATGCATTACTATTTCTGGTTCATTCACTCTTCCAGTATCCGTCAGGCACAAGGTGCTGCATAACGTGTGTTAAAGTTCTAAAGTGTTTAATAACTACATACAGCTTACTTGAAGATAATTAAATCCCAATTGCCATATAAAAGCTCTAAAGGAAAATACGTCAAACTTTATTACTAGTAGTAGTTTACTGGCAATAACAAAATACATCTAAAATAAACCTCTACAAATGAAACTACATTTCTACAATTTTTAAAACATCACACACTTTGAACATAAATACTGCCACGGAAGTATTTAGGAATAATTAACAAAAGCAGAATACATTTAAAAAATGCAACTGTATAAATCAAAAGTCTGCTTTAATACATTGACAAGTCTATCTTATAAAATGATTGTAAGTAAGTGTCCGCAAATCAGGTGATACTTCATAGTATA
>NW_011193367.1:0-432 GCF_000146605.3 Meleagris gallopavo | reverse complement strand
GCTGCATAACGTGTGTTAAAGTTCTAAAGTGTTTAATAACTACATACAGCTTACTTGAAGATAATTAAATCCCAATTGCCATATAAAAGCTCTAAAGGAAAATACGTCAAACTTTATTACTAGTAGTAGTTTACTGGCAATAACAAAATACATCTAAAATAAACCTCTACAAATGAAACTACATTTCTACAATTTTTAAAACATCACACACTTTGAACATAAATACTGCCACGGAAGTATTTAGGAATAATTAACAAAAGCAGAATACATTTAAAAAATGCAACTGTATAAATCAAAAGTCTGCTTTAATACATTGACAAGTCTATCTTATAAAATGATTGTAAGTAAGTGTCCGCAAATCAGGTGATACTTCATAGTATAGCACTTCAAATGCAATATTATTTAAACAAGACTGTAAACTGCAGAGCACTG
>NW_011193366.1:0-486 GCF_000146605.3 Meleagris gallopavo | reverse complement strand
TTAAAATCCCCAAATTGCCATATAAAAGCTCTAAAGGAAAATACGTCAAACTTTATTACTAGTAGTAGTTTACTGGCAATAACAAAATACATCTAAAATAAACCTCTACAAATGAAACTACATTTCTACAATTTTTAAAACATCACACACTTTGAACATAAATACTGCCACGGAAGTATTTAGGAATAATTAACAAAAGCAGAATACATTTAAAAAATGCAACTGTATAAATCAAAAGTCTGCTTTAATACATTGACAAGTCTATCTTATAAATGATTGTAAGTAAGTGTCCGCAAATCAGGTGATACTTCATAGTATAGCACTTCAAATGCAATATTATTTAAACAAGACTGTAAACTGCAGAGCACTGTTACAGCTACAAACAGAAAATGGGCACCTCAATTGAATCAGTTCTACTTCATGTCCCTTCCTTGACTCAGAGTATCTCTTAATTTCCCAAGAAAGAATACAGAACCATTCTTACAA
>NW_011193365.1:0-542 GCF_000146605.3 Meleagris gallopavo | reverse complement strand
CAAATGAAACTACATTTCTACATTTTTAAAACATCACACACTTTGAACATAAATACTGCCACGGAAGTATTTAGGAATAATTAACAAAAGCAGAATACATTTAAAAAATGCAACTGTATAAATCAAAAGTCTGCTTTAATACATTGACAAGTCTATCTTATAAAATGATTGTAAGTAAGTGTCCGCAAATCAGGTGATACTTCATAGTATAGCACTTCAAATGCAATATTATTTAAACAAGACTGTAAACTGCAGAGCACTGTTACAGCTACAAACAGAAAATGGGCACCTCAATTGAATCAGTTCTACTTCATGTCCCTTCCTTGACTCAGAGTATCTCTTAATTTCCCAAGAAAGAATACAGAACCATTCTTACAAATGCTTGTGCTAATGAAGATAGTGAAAAACTTGGGGAGACGGATGACACTCAAAACAATTATAGCCATTCTGGATAAGGCATTCTTTCCAAACAATGGAAAACAGTCTAGCCACCTGTATGTATAGCTCATTAATATTAACTAGGCTTGATGGCTATATCTGTT
>NW_011193364.1:0-735 GCF_000146605.3 Meleagris gallopavo | reverse complement strand
CTACTTCATGTCCCTTCCTTGACTCAGAGTATCTCTTAATTTCCCAAGAAAGAATACAGAACCATTCTTACAAATGCTTGTGCTAATGAAGATAGTGAAAAACTTGGGGAGACGGATGACACTCAAAACAATTATAGCCATTCTGGATAAGGCATTCTTTTCCAAACAATGGAAAACAGTCTAGCCACCTGTATGTATAGCTCATTAATATTAACTAGGCTTGATGGCTATATCTGTTTTTCTGAGCTACATTTCTATTCACAATACACTGCTTATAATCCCAAATCACAAGCACTTCAGAGTCATGCATAAATGTGAAATGATTGGACCCAAACATAAAACTGAAAAATATTTTATAAACATAGATTCATTCTAGGCCACCATCTTGCTTTGTAATTTTTTTATAGTGGGAATATATACACAGAAGCTATACTAAAATCATGGTAAAGCACAAGCTACAGTTTTATATGTACATAAACAATCACACAATTTAAAAAATTTCACCAACAAAGATAATATTTTCAGAAACTACTCAAAAACATTTAAACAAGGCAAAAAGAATCTTCACAGTATGTCAGACGTACTCCCACATAGGCAAGTTTTAGTGGTATAACTGTCAAGATGCATTTTTTAATGGAGTGTTGTAAGGAAATTAAAAAAAAAAAAAAGAAAGGAATACAAAAGAATTAAATTATGAAACAAAGAACAAAACAAGTGTAAGAAAATACATGATTT
>NW_011193363.1:0-1039 GCF_000146605.3 Meleagris gallopavo | reverse complement strand
GAAACAAAGAACAAAACAAGTGTAAGAAAATACATGATTTTAAACACCTTGAAAAGTTAATTTTTGCTTTTCCAAGTGAGGTGGGGTTTTTTGTTCGGTTGCTTATTTGAAGTTCTCATCTGCTTTTGTGATTTGTTCCTGAGCAAAGTTTGAAGAATTTAAAATACTTTCCATAGGAAAAAAAAGAAAAAAAATACACAGTGAGATAAATTTGAATATACTGAAATTAAAAATTGATCAGAGTTTAGAAGTAGGTTGATTATACTGAAGACAATACCCTCACAGTTATTAAGTGTGAGAGCAAGGGAGATGTTTTTTATTTTAATATTGCAAAAAGGTACTCCAATTTTTATACAAGTATGCGTACGTATACATGCAAAAACAAACAAAAAAACTTGGGTCTTATGATCAGTTTAGCTTATCTGATTTAAGTCAGAGCTAACATACACATGGACAACTACCACATCCTACAGCATCTCTCTGTCCTGGTGCTGATGATCAATAGGCAATGAATTTTATGGAGGAAAAACATATTTTCAGCTTATATAGCTTCAGAGTTGCTAGTATCAACACAGGAAGTTAGAATTGTAACTTTGGGAGGAGGTTTTAAAAGACAGCGGAGTCAATAAACTTAACCTGAAACCAAAAGATGAAATCTCACTAATCTATTCTGACTATATACTCTCCTTTGTTCTGTATTTCTGGCGCTTGTCTGTCACAAAATTAGGTTGGCTAGCTAAATTCGCAGAGCACCATTTATGACTTTTGTTGTCTCAGTTAGCTACCTGAGACGTCAATGGGGTTAAATCTTCATGAATCATCACACTTGGACATAAACACTGTTAAACCAGCAAAAATCAGCTCTGTCACTGAAAGAAATAGCTCTGCTCTTTTGCTGTTGCATCTGCTGGTTCCAAATCTCACAGGGTTTCTCTATATTACTTGCAACAGTAGTTTTATACCTACACAACAACTTGAATTCAAAGGAAAAAGAAGGCAGTGCAGAGGCAGAAAATAAATAGTTAAAAATAGCTTTTTT
>NW_011193362.1:0-822 GCF_000146605.3 Meleagris gallopavo | reverse complement strand
GTTCTGTATTTCTGGCGCTTGTCTGTCACAAAATTAGGTTGGCTAGCTAAATTCGCAGAGCACCATTTATGACTTTTGTTGTCTCAGTTAGCTACCTGAGACGTCAATGGGGTTAAATCTTCATGAATCATCACACTTGGACATAAACACTGTTAAACCAGCAAAAATCAGCTCTGTCACTGAAAGAAATAGCTCTGCTCTTTTGCTGTTGCATCTGCTGGTTCCAAATCTCACAGGGTTTCTCTATATTACTTGCAACAGTAGTTTTATACCTACACAACAACTTGAATTCAAAGGAAAAAGAAGGCAGTGCAGAGGCAGAAAATAAATAGTTAAAAATAGCTTTTTTTTTTTTTTTTTCTTCCCGCTGTTTCCTTTAGTGGCAGTGTCATCTTACAGTTTTCTGCACCTTAAAATATTTCAGATTACTTCTGAAGTAGATCAGAATTTTAGGCATTATTACTTGGATTAGCAAAAAAGGTTCATTAGTTGGATTACTAATGAACTGCTACAGCTATTGCTACTGCCAAGCTTGTTGGCAGCATTCTTAAAGTAACTTTAGCTCTCTTGAATGAATCTCACTGAAACAAAACAATGTAGATTAACCTAAGAAGGAAGGAAAAAAACAAAAACAATCATCAAAAACATTTAGTATATTTTGATACATATTTAACTAATAGTTTCTTCTATGAAAGAAAAGGTTATTTTGCTATTTGCATCCTTTGAATTTCCATAATAAATTTCCAAAATAAATAGGAGGCATTACTTCTGAATCAAGCTACGTAGTAATTGAATCAGAAATGTGTTGACATACCTCTCATG
>NW_011193361.1:0-422 GCF_000146605.3 Meleagris gallopavo | reverse complement strand
GCTGAGGAGGACATTGTCCACACAGTGACAGAGCAGAGCTCGCTAGGGGACATCCTGGGTCACTATCAGTTGCCAAGTGCTGGTTTAAATTCTTGTTTGCACCTAACTACACAGAAATGAATAACTGGACTTTGCAAATACCTGTTTTTTCTCTCTCTTTTTAAGCAGTCTCCAGATACCTCTCCAGTTTGCTGTACAAGTTCTGAACACCTGAAGAAGACGACAGGAAGGCACAAGGCACAGGAGGGCTCTTCAGGTTGTAATGGGCCCCAGGGGGCATTTGCTGCTGAGTCCATCAACCTCCAGTGCTGACAGAAGTTTGCATGAAGTGCTCCAGAAGACCAAGTCAGAAGGAACAGTGAAGTTTCTTGGAGTATTAATGGGCCCCACTGAGGGCCGTTCACAAGCAAGCTTCCCCAGGG
>NW_011193360.1:0-762 GCF_000146605.3 Meleagris gallopavo | reverse complement strand
AAAAGAAAGCGTTGTCTATTCTTTTTGGAAGGAACTGGCTTCCAGCTGAGAAGCTGCTGGATTCATGGGCTCAGACAGTCACTTGGAATGGAGGTGACTTGTAGAGATTTGTGCCTGAACCTGCTGCTCCGAGCATCCTGAGACCAAGTTTCTCAGAGCTTTTTCCCTTTTCATCCTCACCCTCTCCCAAGGAGGAGGCTGCGTGCTCTCTCTGGGCAATCTGTTCAGTGCTTGAAAAGCTTTTTTTCCTTCTCTCCAGGCTGCTGTTTCAATGAGTGACTGTTTTCTGTCCCTATCCCACCACGACCTGCTGTCCGGATTCTCAGTCTGTCTTCATGCCTCCCTTGTGAGCGTTTAGAAGCTGCCATGAGGTTCCTGTGCACTCTGAACAACCATCTTTCTCCCCACTTTCTCTTCACTGCACAGACTGGAGGCCATGCACAAAAGGTGCTTCAGGTTGTTATCTTTCCTGGCCAGAACCTAAATAGAGTCTTGTAAATGTGGTCCAATGAGTGTGAAGCAGGGGTGACTTGTCCTGGTCTGGTTGTGGCACTTTTTAATGCAGCCAATTATACTGTGGTGCTTTTTTGTCTGTCAGAACACACAGCTGGCTTGCATTCAGCTTGTGGTCTCTCACCACTTGTCCTCCTAGTCCCCAGGCCCTTTCTAACAGATACAAACTAGTATTTCCCACCTGGGGTATGGAAAGATGGGTGCTTGTTAGCAGTCAGTGAAAATCTCTACGAGAGAGAGAGGGCTTTT
>NW_011193359.1:0-463 GCF_000146605.3 Meleagris gallopavo | reverse complement strand
CAGCTTGTGGTCTCTCACCACTTGTCCTCCTAGTCCCAGGCCCTTTCTAACAGATACAACTAGTATTTCCACCTGGGGTATGGAAAGATGGGTGCTTGTTAGCAGTCAGTGAAAATCTCTACGAGAGAGAGAGGGCTTTTAGTAGACTGCTAACCAGTGAGCACAACAAGAACTAACAGAAGAGAAGAGATGTTTCCTTGGGCATTCAGGTGAAAATCATTCCTGACTGCTTTTTCATTCACCAGGAAAATCCGTTGATTGATGAGAAACCTGTTTCTCATAATTTGAAGCTGATAGAGTTTAGGCTCTGTGCAAAGCCAAAGGTAAGAGTATCTTAAATCAAATATAACGTGCCCCCAAGTAATGCATGTTTGACCACAGTGTGCAACAGGGACTTGCCCAAACACCCTAAATTCAAGCTGTTTCTGTGGTCGAGATGCAATTGCATCTTGCTTGGAAGGGC
>NW_011193358.1:2682-3555 GCF_000146605.3 Meleagris gallopavo | reverse complement strand
CCTTGAATAAGAAACCAGGGATGAGACATCCCTACCTCCTGTTTTTATCCACCGCACCTCTCAGGTGGGGGCTGCCTGCACACTTTCTGAAGGTGCACTCTGGTTCCACTCTCTCTGTCACTGATAAAGATGTGCAAGGTGCCAAGATGGCCCCCTGAGAGACACCACTTGTCAGCAGCCTCTGAAGAAATGTAGTATCACTCCCGTTCTACGAGGATAACAGTGGGCCAGAAAAGATCCCAGGAAATACTTAGGCCTCCTCGGGTATTTGTACCTCCTGGGTATTTACTTTGCCACTGAACAGCAGCAGAATAACCTTGCACGAGCCAAGGCTGATTGAACAGCTGCTTAAGTGTCATCTGCTCCTTTGGGCCTACCCAGTGGGCAGCAACATTCAAGCTGTTACTTACATCACCGAGAAGAGCTGGAGACAATTCTTCTTTCCTAACAACTTCCAGGTGCCTACAAGCACAAACAGAGACCAGCAGGGTTCATCACTTCACCAAAGGAAGGTCAAACACCCCAGCTGGGAAGAGCAGTTACAGAACTATGGTTACAGTAAATGTTCCACGAGCACTTTGTATTTGGGACTGCGTAGATACAGCCCAAAGGCATACTTAGTACGTTCAGCTTCCTCTAGGAAACATCTTCTCTTTACAAATCACTTGGAGTTATACTGCACAATTAAGAACACCCAAATGCAAGCTGCCTGAAGACTGTTTAATTATTAAGAGTGTAGTTATTTCTACAACCAGTAACTAGTACCATGGTATTATTGGAGAATTTTCAGCACAAGACAATGCTGGAAGGGAAATTGCTCACAAGAGTTACAAAATGCTTCAGATCACACCAGAAATACTTTGTTCTAACAAC
>NW_011193358.1:0-778 GCF_000146605.3 Meleagris gallopavo | reverse complement strand
CCAAGTGAGGTACCTGAGCTCCACTGCCTTTCAACGCCCTGTGGGGAGGGAAAGAGGGGAGAGGTGTCAAACAAACAACAAACACTGGCCTTCATACCTCTGAGCCAATATACGCTTTGCCCTGGATTAGCTCTGGTGCTGCATTTGCTGGGCTTCCACAGCATGTGTTCAGGTGGGAATCAAGGCCTCCCTGGAATAACACAGGAAATAGAAACATCTCCTTTAACAGACTTTGTGTTTTCTACTAGTGACACTGCAGAAGCCTCAGAGGCTTCTTCTCCTGGGCATATTCTCATTCATGGTGGATTTTGCTTTCATTCAGTAGGTGACCTCACTAAGCAAACATTGTCTAAGACAATAGATGACTATCGTATCAGTGTACAGATCCCAAGCTGCTCACTTATCCTTATGTAGCCTTGGCATGATGCATTATTTTCCTTAGCTGATCATCTACTAAGATGAACTGTCAGTGCAAGCACTGTCTACTCTCTGTTCTGTTAACTCTCACACAGCTAAGGCCCTTCCAAGCAAGATGCAATTGCATCTCGACCACAGAAACAGCTTGAATTTAGGGTGTTTGGGCAAGTCCCTGTTGCACACTGTGGTCAAACATGCATTACTTGGGGGCACGTTATATTTGATTTAAGATACTCTTACCTTTGGCTTTGCACAGAGCCTAAACTCTATCAGCTTCAAATTATGAGAAACAGGTTTCTCATCAATCAACGGATTTTCCTGGTGAATGAAAAAGCAGTCAGGAATGATTTTCACCTGAATG
>NW_011193357.1:0-694 GCF_000146605.3 Meleagris gallopavo | reverse complement strand
CAGCAACTTCAGAGATCTCCTTCTCTTATAGTAAGTTTTGGAATGAGCAATGTGCTCTGTGAATTATCCATCATCTGTCAAACTTTTGTGCAGTCTCAGGATCTGACACGGGTTGTCAGCCTTGTCTTTAGCTTCCCAGCTGTGTGTGAAGACTTGCTTCCCTTGTGATGCACAGTGTACTAAAGATTGAGAGACGAAAAGGTGCAGAGTTTTTCCAGCTTTGATTTCGTGTCTGGAACTTTGGAACCCACTGCTTGCAATTGTTAATCTGTCCCAAGTGGTCTAGTTTGGAATGCCCTCGTACTTCTTGGATTGCTCTGCTGTTCAAGATGGAGCAATTCTTTCAGGTACCACTGCACCGCTGCTGTTGGCTTCTAATTCTTGCTTTGTTTGTTTGTTTTGCACAGACTGCTTTTCAAGCCTCCTTTTTCTTTCCAGTCAGAGTGAGAATTGCACTGGGAGGTGTATGAACCTGGCTGTGCCTGCACATAAAGAGAACAGCAGCAGAGCCTCACAGGTGACTGCTGCCAGCTCTCGTTGTAGCCAGGAGCACGTAACTGTGCCAAATCCCTTGTGGTGGGTTTGATTTCATTTTTGCCAGAGAAATCCTTGTAGATACTGCAGGTCCTGCAGCAGGGTGATGAGCTGAGATGAAGATATGGGTTTAGTAGTGCTTTAAGTTGAGTGGAGGAAC
>NW_011193356.1:0-522 GCF_000146605.3 Meleagris gallopavo | reverse complement strand
TAGCCAGGAGCACGTAACTGTGCCAAATCCCTTGTGATGGGTTTGATTTCATTTTTGCCAGAGAAATCCTTGTAGATACTGCAGGTCCTGCAGCAGGGTGATGAGCTGAGATGAAGATATGGGTTTTAGTAGTGCTATAAGTTGAGTGGAGGAACTTTTGAATGAGGGTTATGTGCTTTCTTTGGGACCATAAGGTTTTTTTGCGGTGGGAAAGAGCCAGCTTTTCATGGGCTATATGTAGCCTTTGGCAAGGGCAGACAATGCAATCTGTCAGTAAGCCATTGGAGGTGCTTCAGGTTTGTAAACTTGTCCTTTTATTTTTAGGCAGACGTTTGGAGCATGGGTGTACTGCGGTATGCTCTGTTGTGTGGGCTTCTTCCTTTTGATGCTGCCAGTGTGATGGCACTCTGCAGGAGGATAACAGTAGGTATCAGTGGTGCTAGAATGCACTGAGAAGGGAACTAGCTGAGCGTGACAGGAGGCCTTGCTTTTCTGATGGCAGAACGTGCTGAGCTGTGCTGT
>NW_011193355.1:0-861 GCF_000146605.3 Meleagris gallopavo | reverse complement strand
GAATAAATGCAGTCACTTTTTGCTCAGCATTTTACACAAAATGTAGCAGCTACCAAAGTTACCTCACTCTTTCTTGTCAAATTCTGCCAAGCACATCCCTATCTTCAATCTAGAGATAATCTTTAAATCCAGGAAGTTTTAGACTCCTCTATACTGACTGCAGACATCTTCTAAAATATGATGTAGACCATGCTGACCAAAGAGGTATCCAGCTAGTTTCGTTTAACACACTGATTTGTGTCAATTGCCATGTTAGGCAGTGAGCTAGCACTCACCTGACGTAGCTTTGATGTTCCTGGTCAGTGCTGAACACAGGACATCGCTTCTTCTTGCAGTTACCTAGAAGATCTCTTCTTTGCTCTCACGTCTGACTAATCCGGGTTTGACACCAAGGGAAATCATTTAAGTTGTTCCGTGCTGGAAGAAGAGAGTGAGTTTTAAATAAATATGAGTGGGGGAATTTAGCATAATGACAATTCCTTATCATTCCATCTTACAACCAACAGCACAGGGGACTCTGAAGAATATTTCACTCCGAAAAACAGTGAGACACGTTTGTTCTAAGTTATTACCAAATCTGAAGGAAATATTGTTAAACAGTGCCAGTAAATGTGACACTGGCTCAGGCTGTTACTAACCCTGATCACAACCAATAAAAAATGTACACGTTTGTGTAAAGTTGACGTAGGAATTCTGCTATGGAGGGGAAAGGAATAGTTTAAGGCATCACAGATAATGGGCATTAAAACATTTGTTTATAGAAGTTATTTGCTCTGTTGCCACGAGCTACATCCCAGTGACACTCAAAGGAACTCAGCACAAGAAGGGCTGATGTGATCATCAACAGCAAGGACAGTTCTG
>NW_011193354.1:0-478 GCF_000146605.3 Meleagris gallopavo | reverse complement strand
ACGTTTGTTCTAAGTTATTACCAAATCTGAAGGAAATATTGTTAAACAGTGCCAGTAAATGTGACACTGGCTCAGGCTGTTACTAACCCTGATCACAACCATAAAAAATGTACACGTTTGTGTAAAGTTGACGTAGGAATTCTGCTATGGAGGGGAAAGGAATAGTTTAAGGCATCACAGATAATGGGCATTAAAACATTTGTTTATAGAAGTTATTTGCTCTGTTGCCACGAGCTACATCCCAGTGACACTCAAAGGAACTCAGCACAAGAAGGGCTGATGTGATCATCAACAGCAAGGACAGTTCTGGCAAGAACTTGTGAGAAGGGCTTTATCTCCTTCCAAGTGCCTGAAATACCAGCCTGAAATACCAGCCCTGGGAATCCTGTAGGCAATACGTGGATGAAAGAAAGGGGAGCTGAGATATGCTTCTGCTACTCAGGATGTCCATTTTGTAAGATTACTTCTTCCTAGGTTA
>NW_011193353.1:0-740 GCF_000146605.3 Meleagris gallopavo | reverse complement strand
CAGGCGTTCAGAGAACCCAAGAAGGCTCTGGAACACTTACCAACATTAAGAAACAATCTAAATGCACAACCATCCACTAGCAATCGGGACATTATTTCTGACGACCAACTTCTTTGATGGTTGTTGGCACCAATGAGATCAAACCCCTCCGTTTTCCTGGGCATGGAAGAACTTAGAGATCAGGGAAAACATGGTGACTAAGAAAAAAAGCAAGTTGTGGTCATCACCTGTTTGGGGGTGTGTCTGCTTCACGTACACTGACCAGGATGTCCTCTGGCCGGGCGGGAGCAGCAGCCTAGGGAGAAACAAGACAGCAAGACTGATGCACAGGGAAACATTCCTGAGCAGCTTCTTCCTCCACGCATCCTTGCATCCCCTCTGCCACTGCCGAGCCTTAACCCAAAGGCAGAGCCCCAGTGCTGTCAAAGAAAGTTCAGACTCCCTTCAAGGTTACCAAGGGCCTTCGGTGTTTTAGAGAACACAGCGCTAACTGACAAAATCCTTCACACCACAGAGAAATCCCAGCAGGGCGGAATCACAGAGCATGACGTGAACACCGCCGTGCCTCTAATGAGCACTGGAAGGCTACTGCAGGAATCCTGCAGGCAGCTCCTGGCTTCCAGGGACAGAGAAGGCCTGTGGAACGTTGGAGTCTTCCAGCGTTTCCCCAAGAGAAACGTAAAACTTCCAGTTCACTACGACTGGGGATCCACGACAGCTTCAGCCACGGTCCTTACCAC
>NW_011193352.1:0-565 GCF_000146605.3 Meleagris gallopavo | reverse complement strand
GACTGATGCACAGGGAAACATTCCTGAGCAGCTTCTTCCTCCACGCATCCTTGCATCCCCTCTGCCACTGCCGAGCCTTAACCCAAAGGCAGAGCCCCAGTGCTGCCAAAGAAAGTTCAGACTCCCTTCAAGGTTACCAAGGGCCTTCGGTGTTTTAGAGAACACAGCGCTAACTGACAAAATCCTTCACACCACAGAGAAATCCCAGCAGGCCGGAATCACAGAGCATGACGTGAACGCCGCCGTGCCTCTAATGAGCACTGGAAGGCTACTGCAGGAATCCTGCAGGCAGCTCCTGGCTTCCAGGGACAGAGAAGGCCTGTGGAACGTTGGAGTCTTCCAGCGTTTCCCCAAGAGAAACGTAAAACTTCCAGTTCACTACGACTGGGGATCCACGACAGCTTCAGCCACGGTCCTTACCACAGCTGCAGTTTTAGCTGGAGGCTCCTCCGTGCCATCAGCGGTGGCACTCACAGCACAGCCGCACATCTCAGCTGCTTTGCGCTTCCGTGCAGGTGCGCACACAGCTTCTGGAACCGCTGTGCTGCATTCCACGTGTGCCTCT
>NW_011193351.1:0-870 GCF_000146605.3 Meleagris gallopavo | reverse complement strand
TCCCTGGCCGGACCGCGTCCATTGACTCAGCTAACCTGAGGCCAGTTTCCCTAACCCTAATGGAATCCCTTGACGAATTGGAAGGCGTGGAAAGGCTAAAGACACCCCGAAAAAGGAATATAAAATCAACGCTTGCTGGGTTGTTCCCTCATTTTTGAACCATATTAACAAAGCCCAAAAAGGGCGAGTCGATGTCTTGTTTATTTGCAGAAGATCCCCGTGGGACCTTGATTGGACACAGATGAAGGCCACAGACTTCAGCAGAAAATCTCATTCATTGCCAGCTAACCCAACCTACGCTGCTCCACGCCCAGGCAGAACGTACGAATGCTGCAGCCAGTGCTCATCCTGCAGAATAAAACTGCTTTCAGAACCAGCACAGACGTGTGGAAATGTCCTTCATCTGCTGCCAGCTATTAGCCAGGAGCAGACCTGAGGTTCCTGTTTCAGAAATCAGAGGGGAATATTTTGACGAAACAAATGGGGAATTAAAGACAAAACTAGAGTTCATCTGGCGGGCAAGCGAGGAAGACCACTGGACGAAGTAAAAGGCTGTCGGTTGGACTGTCATGTTGCTAAAAGGACACTAGACAGTAAAAGAGGCCATGGAATAAAGGGTTGGGAACTTCATAAATCACTATCTGTGGTATATGCTAATTGCCTCACAGGTAATTGATGAATATGTACTATCAGTTGAAATACAACGGACTCAGAATCGTGTCATCTTTGAAGCACTTATGGTGGAAATATCCCCAGTTCTTCCTGGTGCCGCTAATAAAGAATACCTGTTTCTACGCATCCATTTCTTTGATCCAAAAGCTAACGTACTAGAAAAAGCAAAGGAATGGGAGAGAATACGATATAAAAGGA
>NW_011193350.1:0-533 GCF_000146605.3 Meleagris gallopavo | reverse complement strand
TGGGGAATTAAAGACAAAACTAGAGTTCATCTGGCGGGCAAGCGAGGAAGACCACTGGACGAAGTAAAAGGCTGTCGGTTGGACTGTCATGTTGCTAAAAGGACACTAGACAGTAAAAGAGGCCATGGAATAAAGGGTTGGGAACTTCATAAATCACTATCTGTGGTATATGCTAATTGCCTCACAGGTAATTGATGAATATGTACTATCAGTTGAAATACAACGGACTCAGAATCGTGTCATCTTTGAAGCACTTATGGTGGAAATATCCCCAGTTCTTCCTGGTGCCGCTAATAAAGAATACCTGTTTCTACGCATCCATTTCTTTGATCCAAAGCTAACGTACTAGAAAAAGCAAAGGAATGGGAGAGAATACGATATAAAAGGAATCAAGGGTAGTAAATCAAAACAAATGGGAGAGAGCTGTCCTCCTAACTGCGCTGCGGAACGGCAGTGTGGCCAGAAGGGCCGTGCTTACATCACCTCCTTTCCCCCCACGAAACCCATGTGGGGATGAGCAACGCTGCTGGGAA
>NW_011193349.1:0-668 GCF_000146605.3 Meleagris gallopavo | reverse complement strand
GCAACGCTGCTGGGAACAGTAGTTCCCACCTACTCGACCCAAGAACTGCAGCTTCACAGCATACAGCTCTGACAGCATACTTCATGATGTTCTGATACGGAACTCCTGTGAAAAACCGTAGACAGTGGGGGAATAAAGAAACCTCTTCTGAAAGCAGTGATGGAAACGTTTTAACCTTGCGTCAGATTGCCACCATTGGACCCGGCCCAAATACAGCGCAACACCTACGGGAGTACGGGAGACATAGGGTTCTCCTCTACGGAATATCCTACCCAAACAGTCCCAACCTGGAGGAGAGAGGCAATCAAGCAATATTTAGCTAACACAAGAGGGGGAGGTGTGAGTGCGGTGAGGGTGTGCTCTGCCCTTGAACCCAGGACAGGAATGGCTCGGCGATGTCCCACTCCCTCTCCCAGCCTATGGGTGAGATTTCTCAGTGGAGTGAGGACAGCCCTAACGGGGAGTGGGGTGTGTGAGAGCGGTGGAGACAGCTCCCGATGGGGAAGGGAAGCAGAAATGTGCTCTACGCAGAGCCACAAGCTCATTGGGCTGCCTCACAGCGCTGGAAGGAGGTATTGCACAGCGCACTGCGGTGTGTGGAACCAACAGCTGTGCTTGGAGAAGGGAACAGGTTTGCAAACAGTTTCTGTGGAGCGTGGATGCACGAA
>NW_011193348.1:0-1031 GCF_000146605.3 Meleagris gallopavo | reverse complement strand
CCAAATACAGCGCAACACCTACGGGAGTACGGGAGACATAGGGTTCTCCTCTACGGAATATCCTACCCAAACAGTCCCAACCTGGAGGAGAGAAGCAATCAAGCAATATTTAGCTAACACAAGAGGGGGAGGTGTGAGTGCGGTGAGGGTGTGCTCTGCCCTTGAACCCAGGACAGGAATGGCTCGGCGATGTCCCACTCCCTCTCCCAGCCTATGGGTGAGATTTCTCAGTGGAGTGAGGACAGCCCTAACGGGGGAGTGGGGTGTGTGAGAGCGGTGGAGACAGCTCCCGATGGGGAAGGGAAGCAGAAATGTGCTCTACGCAGAGCCACAAGCTCATTGGGCTGCCTCACAGCGCTGGAAGGAGGTATTGCACAGCGCACTGCGGTGTGTGGAACCAACAGCTGTGCTTGGAGAAGGGAACAGGTTTGCAAACAGTTTCTGTGGAGCGTGGATGCACGAATCCTGGCCTGTCTGGGCTGGACTGAGTGAAGACTCAGGTGGATAGCACTAGGACAAGGGGAAATGGTTTTAAACTGAGACAGGGCAGGTTTAGGTTAGATATGAAGGGGAAGTCTTTCGCTCTGATGGTGGTGGTGCACTGGAACAGGTTGCCCAAGGGGGTTGTGGATGCCCTTTCCCTGCAGGCATTCAAGGCCAGGCTGGATGTGGCTCTGGGCAGCCTGGTCTGCTGGTTGGCGACCTGCACACAGCAGGGGGTTGCAACGAGATGGTCACTGTGGTCCTTTTCAACCCAGGCCATTCTAGGATTCCATGATCTGGTTCTACGACTCCTGGCCTGTCTGGGCCAGACTGGGCAAAGAGGAATTGTCTGGTGCCACGTATGCGCTCTAGAACAGAGTGAACGACAACAACACGCGTACTTCATTTAGATGTATTTTTGGAACAAGCTGAAAAAGAGGGCAACCAGCAAATCAAGCTGGTGGCTGCACACGGCTGAGCTGGCTGTGCCAGACGGAAGGGACTTTCAGTGCATTTGCCCGCTGGGATTCTCTCCCTTGCAGGTGACG
>NW_011193347.1:0-545 GCF_000146605.3 Meleagris gallopavo | reverse complement strand
CCCTTTCCCTGCAGGCATTCAAGGCCAGGCTGGATGTGGCTCTGGGCAGCCTGGTCTGCTGGTTGGCGACCTGCACACAGCAGGGGGTTGCAACGAGATGGTCACTGTGGTCCTTTTCAACCCAGGCCATTCTAGGATTCCATGATCTGGTTCTACGACTCCTGGCCTGTCTGGGCCAGACTGGGCAAAGAGGAATTGTCTGGTGCCACGTATGCGCTCTAGAACAGAGTGAACGACAACAACACGCGTACTTCATTTAGATGTATTTTGGAACAAGCTGAAAAAGAGGGCAACCAGCAAATCAAGCTGGTGGCTGCACACGGCTGAGCTGGCTGTGCCAGACGGAAGGGACTTTCAGTGCATTTGCCCGCTGGGATTCTCTCCCTTGCAGGTGACGCTGATCAAGCCCCGGGCAGCACGGGGCTGGAGCCGAGAGCTCGGTCCATCCGCAGGTGTCGGCAGCGTGCGCTACAGCTTTTTCCTGGCTGGGGTGCGAGGCCGAAAAGGCGTGGAGGGCGTGGCTCCGGGCCAGCCAGCAGATGTCA
>NW_011193346.1:0-833 GCF_000146605.3 Meleagris gallopavo | reverse complement strand
GTGACAGGAATAAATTGGACCTTCAGTCAACCATTTAGAAGTGGAAGGAGCTCCTGGTGGAGATTATTCAATTTAGGTAGAAAAAAAAAAAGAAGAAATGGAGGTGGACACATTTCTTCCTGCCTCTCTATTTTTACCTCTTGGATTCACTCTGCTGGTGATGGAGGAGCTGGTGCCATGGAAAGAGTCATTTTGGTGGCTCTGGTCCACACAGAAGCAGGAATTGCCCTCCATTTATATGAGCTGCTATTTTCCTGAATGCTTTAATGATGCTGGGTTTGCCATTAACTCAGTGAGGAAAGTGCAAAGGAACAAATTCTTCCTTTTTATTTCTGCTGTTCATAACTAGCCCTGGTTTATGTCACTTATGCATTCACAGAATTGTGCCAGCTGTGGGATGGGTTCTCCCTTGCAATATGGTGCTATTGGCATTGGGAAGAGTGGGTGGCTGAGGAGGAGGAGCAAGGTCCTCCTGTTCTTCTCAGATCCTCTGCCTTCACTGCCCCGTGTTGCTTCCATAAGGAATGAGAAACCATCCCTGATCTCAAAAATGATCGTGGAAGGAAAAAAGCAGTGAAAAAATCAAATGAATCATCTTCATTCAAAGGAAAGAAAGGCCAAGGAAACGTGTATATACTTACAGCTCCTACACAAACTCCACTTTGCACCAATAAATGCTTATTTAAATGGAAGCAGTCCTACCCTCAGAGCTCACTCTCTGCCCTCTCTTCCGACTCTTGCAGAGCAAATTTTGCTTTCTCCACATTTTCCAGCCAGATTATGGATTCCCTGAACTTTAAAAGTGATTAAGCAGCACGATACTGGCCAGGACG
>NW_011193345.1:0-473 GCF_000146605.3 Meleagris gallopavo | reverse complement strand
TGATCACTAGTGCTCAGATTCCCAATAAGCACTTTAGACATAGGCTATCAGAAAATTGCTTGTTAAATTGCAGAACAGTGGCAGACAGAATCCCACAAATCTGGCCACACTGCTTATAGTCAGTGCCAACAAGAAGACACTGAGGTTGAAATAAATCATGCAAGTGAAAAGAAATGAGAAAGAAGGTATCACTATATTCTTCTAGCAGTATTCAGATAGCCATGAAATCTCTCCTGTGTCATTGTGCGTCACATTTACTTAATGTAGCTTTACTGCCAACAGGTTACCCCTCTCCCGTTGCATGTTGCTCATTCTGAACCACGTAATACCATCCTTTAAAATAAACGTACTGGGGGGTGGGTGTCCAATATCCTAACCAGAAAGTTGTTGATGGACTGCAGGAATCTCCTGGTCTTCTTTGCAGCCTTCTGTCTCGTTTTCCCAGTGGATATCTGTGTGGTTGAAATGCCCCA
>NW_011193344.1:0-761 GCF_000146605.3 Meleagris gallopavo | reverse complement strand
AAGAAATGAGAAAGAAGGTATCACTATATTCTTCTAGCAGTATTCAGATAGCCATGAAATCTCTCCTGTGTCATTGTGCGTCACATTTACTTAATGTAGCTTTACTGCCAAGAGGTTACCCCTCTCCCGTTCCATGTTGCTCATTCTGAACCACGTAATACCATCCTTTAAAATAAACATACTGGGGGGTGGGTGTCCAATATCCTAACCAGAAAGTTGTTGATGGACTGCAGGAATCTCCTGGTCTTCTTTGCAGCCTTCTGTCTCGTTTTCCCAGTGGATATCTGTGTGGTTGAAATGCCCCATCAGAATGAGAACGAGCCTATGAGTGTGATGCCTCTTGCAGCTGAATCAAGAAGGCCTTGTCAACAAGCACCCCTTGACCAGGTGGCCTGTAGTAGACCCTGGCTACCAAATGCCCTCTATTGGTCCAGTCCCTGATTTTAACCCACAAGCTATCAACTGATCCGTGTTTCTCAGGGGCAGCTGTGCACAGTCTATCCACTTCTTAACATAGATGGCTCTTCCCCACCTCTCCTACCTCACCCGTCTCTTCTAAAAAGCTCACTGCCCTTGATCATGGTATTCCAGTTAAGTCATCCCACCATGTTGCTGTGGTAGCAATAAGATCAGTTTTCAAATTGCACCATGGTTTCCAGTTCCTCCTGCTCATTTCCCATGCTGCAAGCTTGCATACAGAGGCACTTAAGCTGGAATTTTGGTCAATTTGCCTTTTTGGGGGAGCCCTCCCAAAAACCTCT
>NW_011193343.1:0-656 GCF_000146605.3 Meleagris gallopavo | reverse complement strand
TGGTCTTCTTTGCAGCCTTCTGTCTCGTTTTCCCAGTGGATATCTGTGTGGTTGAAATGCCCCATCAGAATGAGAACGAGCCTATGAGTGTGATGCCTCTTGCAGCTGAATCAAGAAGGCCTTGTCAACAAGCACCCCTTGACCAGGTGGCCTGTGGTAGACCCTGGCTACCAAATGCCCTCTATTGGTCCAGTCCCTGATTTAAACCCACAAGCTATCAACTGATTCGTGTTTCTCAGGGGCAGCTGTGCACAGTCTATCCACTTCTTAACATAGATGGCTCTTCCCCCACCTCTCCTACCTCACCCGTCTCTTCTAAAAAGCTCACTGCCCTTGATCATGGTATTCCAGTTAAGTCATCCCACCATGTTGCTGTGGTAGCAATAAGATCAGTTTTCAAATTGCACCATGGTTTCCAGTTCCTCCTGCTCATTTCCCATGCTGCAAGCTTGCATACAGAGGCACTTAAGCTGGAATTTTGGTCAATTTGCCTTTTTGGGGGAGCCCTCCCAAAAACCTCTGGGAAAAATATGAGGCTTTCTCCTGCTGCTTCCTAAAGTGATTGTATTCCATGACTCTTCTCTGTTCCTCAGCAGTACATACCCTTCCCCTATCAAATCTAGCTTAAAGCCCTGGAAATGAGCCACACCTGCTTG
>NW_011193342.1:0-519 GCF_000146605.3 Meleagris gallopavo | reverse complement strand
ACCCACAAGCTATCAACTGATTCGTGTTTCTCAGGGGCAGCTGTGCACAGTCTATCCACTTCTTAACATAGATGGCTCTTCCCCCACCTCTCCTACCTCACCCGTCTCTTCTAAAAAGCTCACTGCCCTTGATCATGGTATTCCAGTTAAGTCATCCCACCATGTTGCTGTGGTAGCAATAAGATCAGTTTTCAAATTGCACCATGGTTTCCAGTTCCTCCTGCTCATTTCCCATGCTGCAAGCTTGCATACAGAGGCACTTAAGCTGGAATTTTGGTCAAATTGCCTTTTTGGGGGAGCCCTCCCAAAAACCTCTGGGAAAAATATGAGGCTTTCTCCTGCTGCTTCCTAAAGTGATTGTATTCCATGACTCTTCTCTGTTCCTCAGCAGTACATACCCTTCCCCTATCAAATCTAGCTTAAAGCCCTGGAAATGAGCCACACCTGCTTGCTGCTCAGTACATTCATCACACGCAGCAGGTTGAGGGCCCCTGCTAGCACCTTGTCTGTCTAACTTAG
>NW_011193341.1:0-648 GCF_000146605.3 Meleagris gallopavo | reverse complement strand
CCATGCTGCAAGCTTGCATACAGAGGCACTTAAGCTGGAATTTTGGTCAATTTGCCTTTTTGGGGGAGCCCTCCCAAAAACCTCTGGGAAGAATATGAGGCTTTCTCCTGCTGCTTCCTAAAGTGATTGTATTCCATGACTCTTCTCTGTTCCTCAGCAGTACATACCCTTCCCCTATCAAATCTAGCTTAAAGCCCTGGAAATGAGCCACACCTGCTTGCTGCTCAGTACATTCATCACACGCAGCAGGTTGAGGGCCCCTGCTAGCACCTTGTCTGTCTAACTTAGATATGTTATCCCACGCTTTGCCGTGGGCAGGCTTGTTACCACCCCTTCAAACCTAACTTAAAGCCCTGTCAATGAAACCAGATAGCTCCTTGGCCAGAATTCTTTTCCCCATATGACCTGATGAACCCCATCAGCAGCCATCAGGCAAAGTGCCCCATGGTTGAAAAAGCCAAAATTCCTGTGGTGCCACCGGCCTCTCAGCAACATATTTAGCACATGGGTTTGCCTGGTCCTCTCAGTATCCCTCACTGCCACTGAAGAGATAGAGGAAAACACCACCGGTACTCCCACTAAGTTATAATATAAATTACGTTATAAATAGATACATAAATATATTTATCAACTAAATTACAGTTATAA
>NW_011193340.1:0-811 GCF_000146605.3 Meleagris gallopavo | reverse complement strand
CCACACCTGCTTGCTGCTCAGTACATTCATCACACGCAGCAGGTTGAGGGCCCCTGCTAGCACCTTGTCTGTCTAACTTAGATATGTTATCCCACGCTTTGCCGTGGGCAGGCTTGTTACCACCCCTTCAAACCTAACTTAGAGCCCTGTCAATGAAACCAGATAGCTCCTTGGCCAGAATTCTTTTCCCCATATGACCTGATGAACCCCATCAGCAGCCATCAGGCAAAGTGCCCCATGGTTGAAAAAGCCAAAATTCCTGTGGTGCCACCGGCCTCTCAGCAACATATTTAGCACATGGGTTTGCCTGGTCCTCTCAGTATCCCTCACTGCCACTGAAGAGATAGAGGAAAACACCACCGGTACTCCCACTAAGTTATAATATAAATTACGTTATAAATAGATACATAAATATATTTATCAACTAAATTACAGTTATAATGAAGTTCTCTTTTTAAGAAGGATTGCTGACCACCTGTGCTATGATTCACACAACACTTTTTCATTTGATAGGCATTATGGATCACCTGGAGAAGCTGTGAATGCCTCATCCTTGGAAATGTTCATGATGCTCACGTTGAATGGGGTTAAGAGCAACTTAGTGTAGAGGATGGTGATACTGCTCAGAGCAGGGGAGTTGATGGGGTCTTTAAGGTCTCCTGGAACCCAAGTCATTCTATGATTCTGTGATTCTATCATTTAAATCAGCAGGCCATATGGTTTTCTTATGTTATTCCATATGCAAAGAACTGTGGAAGCAGGTCACTGTGGGTACCAACCCAAGAAATACCCATTTCTGAAGAATATGCCC
>NW_011193339.1:0-844 GCF_000146605.3 Meleagris gallopavo | reverse complement strand
CCACCGGTACTCCCACTAAGTTATAATATAAATTACGTTATAAATAGATACATAAATATATTTATCAACTAAATTACAGTTATAATGAAGTTCTCTTTTTAAGAAGGATTGGTGAACACCTGTGCTATGATTCACACAACACTTTTTCATTTGATAGGCATTATGGATCACCTGGAGAAGCTGTGAATGCCTCATCCTTGGAAATGTTCATGATGCTCACGTTGAATGGGGTTAAGAGCAACTTAGTGTAGAGGATGGTGATACTGCTCAGAGCAGGGGGAGTTGATGGGGTCTTTAAGGTCTCCTGGAACCCAAGTCATTCTATGATTCTGTGATTCTATCATTTAAATCAGCAGGCCATATGGTTTTCTTATGTTATTCCATATGCAAAGAAACTGTGGAAGCAGGTCACTGTGGGTTACCAACCCAAGAAATACCCATTTCTGAAGAATATGCCCACTCATGCTGTGGGATGTACATTTTTAGTAGCACTAGTGGGAAATTGATCTGCCTGCCCTGCTTGCATTCACGTAGAAGAGAAGGCTAAGGTACTGAATGAGTTCTTTGCCTCAGTCTTCGCTGGCAGTCAGGATTCTAATATTTCTCAAATCCCTGAACCCTGCATCCCTTAACATCGAGGTGGGGACCGGGGCAGTAAATCTCCCCCCAGTGTGAGGACAGAGCAGGTCCAAGACGCCTCATGAGACTGAATGCGTACAAGTCTATGGGGCCGCATGGCCTGCATCCCAGGGGTCTGAAGGAGCTGGCTGAGGTGGTTGCCGAGCCATTCTCCATCATATTTGGAAAGTCTTGGCTGTCAGGTAAGGTCCCGGATGACTGGAGG
>NW_011193338.1:0-934 GCF_000146605.3 Meleagris gallopavo | reverse complement strand
AGGTGGATGCCAATATCCATAGCTTGGTCTCTGTGCCGAGGTACGTTGATACCCTGCCGTGTCCTGTTGAACACGCTCGCTGAGGTGCTCTGGGCTTGGTGTCGGATGTCCCTCGTGCTCACGTTGCTTCACTGGGTGCTTTTTCCTTTCCCCATCTTCAGGTCTCCCCAGTGCTGATGGGCTGTCAGTGCCATGTGACAACGTCGTCTTCTTTTCTGTTTGGATTCAAAAGCATTTTCTACCCTTTTGAACTGTTCTTATTCTCTTTCTTCCCTGTTGCCCGTTGGCGCTACGTTGGAGTTTCCTGGATCCAAATGCACCCTTCTGACCACGTGTGATGCCCAAAGAAGAGGTAGGCTCCCAAACAGGCTTGTGCTGAGTGCTGTCCATGACTTGGGTTTCTCAGTTCACCAGTAATCCTTTCTGCGCGATGTTGTTCAGTGCTGCATGTGAAACTTCCTTCTTTCTTTCTAGGATTGGTGCCTCCCCCACCAGATGCTGGAGGCGTTTTGGGCTGCCCGAGTTCCCGCGTTGAACGTGTGCTGTTCCTCGGAAAGGTGTGGACGTGAGCAGACATGAGGATCTCTTCCCTCCTTCCAGATGTGCCGAGTCCAGCGCCAGATGCTGTTGTCCTTCTGGGCCCCCCTGAGTTGCTGCGTTGGCTGGGCGCTGATCCTTGGAGAGCAGTGAGTGACACCGCTGTCCCTACCGGAAGGCGGCTCCGCTTTCCTTGTCCTGGGCTCAGGGTCCCTTTCCCGCCCCCTTTCCCCCCTTTTTCCTCCCCTTTCCCACCCCGATCCCGCATTTGTCCCTTCTCTTTCCCGCCTTTTTGGCTCCCGCCTTTTTGGCTCCCGCCTTTTTGGCTCCCGCCTTTTTCCCATTGTTTTTCCCTTCCCTTTCCCACCCATCTTTTTCCTGCCCCTTCCCCGACTTT
>NW_011193337.1:0-941 GCF_000146605.3 Meleagris gallopavo | reverse complement strand
AGCCCATTCTCATCCACATCTCCAAAGACATAGACGTATTGTCCGGCGGTCAGAGGAAGCTCGTTTTCTGGGTCCTCATTAGGGCCCTCAAAAGGATTGTAGCTGTGGCGAGCTAAGAATCTTCGAATTATTGGTGATCCTTGTCGCGGGGAACGGAGGGTGAAGGACAAATGCTCTGCTGCTGATCCTCCGCTCTCACTGTCAGGGCCGGCCTCTGACAGAAAGCAGCACTCACGACTGTTCCCACGGACCTCTTTCATGGCTTGGAGTTCACGCTCCAGGTCTTCCAGACGAGGTTGAAGACCTTTGGCCTCTGGGATGGCAGAACGGAGCGGACTGGAACTATTGCTGAGATTCCTGTTTGCTTGGGCAAGAATCTCTCTCGTTGCCTCTCCCAGCTCCACTCTCCCTTCATCTCCAGCTGGAACTCCCTCCCAGTCGGTGTCAGGATGAGCTCGCTCTGCCGCTCTCTCTCCTCTCTTGCACACACTGTGAAAAGGAGTTTCAGAAAGCACTACTCACTGACAGGAAATAAGGGCAAACTAAGAAGACCTTGCCACACAAATCCTGACAGTGTACTGCCAGCAGCTGATTTGGCTGCCCAGGACCCCGGCACCACAAATGCTTCATTGCCAAACGCAGCAATGAAGCGTTTGGGGGAAAAAGACAACTCACAGACATTCCTTCCACGTCCATGACGCAGCAACGCAGGCCAGCACCAGCGCAGACAGCAGCACAGCTGAGAACAGTACCATCACTGCCACGTGGCGCTTCCGCACACATCTGCCAACAGCAGCCTGTGTGCTTTTCCCTGCATTCATCCCTGGAAGAAATGACAACGTCCCACGTTACCTTCACCTCATTGCCCTCGGGTGCTGCCTTCCCAAAAGGACAAAGCTCACAGCCCTCTGGGAACTGGGAGCGGCGAGAGGTGAGCAGCA
>NW_011193336.1:0-637 GCF_000146605.3 Meleagris gallopavo | reverse complement strand
ACTGCCAGCAGCTGATTTGGCTGCCCAGACCCCGGCACCACAAATGCTTCATGCCAAACGCAGCAATGAAGCGTTTGGGGGAAAAAAGACAACTCACAGACATTCCTTCCACGTCCATGACGCAGCAACGCAGGCCAGCACCAGCGCAGACAGCAGCACAGCTGAGAACAGTACCATCACTGCCACGTGGCGCTTCCGCACACATCTGCCAACAGCAGCCTGTGTGCTTTTCCCTGCATTCATCCCTGGAAGAAATGACAACGTCCCACGTTACCTTCACCTCATTGCCCTCGGGTGCTGCCTTCCCAAAAGGACAAAGCTCACAGCCCTCTGGGAACTGGGAGCGGCGAGAGGTGAGCAGCATCACACAGGCCTTCTCTGGCACACTGCTGGAACAACTCTCCACACCCCACCGAGCTCAGCCATTTCCAGAGAGCCACTCCTGGCTTCTTTTACAACGCGTGCTCTGCAGTCATACACAACAGCATCGCTGCATAGCGGAGCGTACGGGGGAAAGAGCGCAATGAAATGGCACTGAAGTGGGCAAGGAAAGCTCTCCAAGGAATTACAAAGCCACGACTTACCCATGCCATCCGCCCGAGTTTCAGTCTCGGGACTCAGAGGGGAAGCTGGATCA
>NW_011193335.1:0-499 GCF_000146605.3 Meleagris gallopavo | reverse complement strand
CAGTACCATCACTGCCACGTGGCGCTTCCGCACACATCTGCCAACAGCAGCCTGTGTGCTTTCCCTGCATTCATCCCTGGAAGAAATGACAACGTCCCACGTTACCTTCACCTCATTGCCCTCGGTGCTGCCTTCCCAAAGGACAAAGCTCACAGCCCTCTGGGAACTGGGAGCGGCGAGAGGTGAGCAGCATCACACAGGCCTTCTCTGGCACACTGCTGGAACAACTCTCCACACCCACCGAGCTCAGCCATTTCCAGAGAGCCACTCCTGGCTTCTTTTACAACGCGTGCTCTGCAGTCATACACAACAGCATCGCTGCATAGTGGAGCGTACGGGGGAAAGAGCGCAATGAAATGGCACTGAAGTGGGCAAGGAAAGCTCTCCAAGGAATTACAAAGCCACGACTTACCCATGCCATCCGCCCGAGTTTCAGTCTCGGAACTCAGAGGGGAAGCTGGATCACCTCCTCCACTCACGTCTGCAAACAAACGCAGGA
>NW_011193334.1:0-597 GCF_000146605.3 Meleagris gallopavo | reverse complement strand
TGGAGCTGTGTGGAGAAGGACCTGGGGGTCCGTGGTGGACAACAGGTTGTCCATGAGCCAGCGGTGTGCCCTGGTGGCCAAGAAGGCCAATGGGATCCCAGGGTGCATGGCAAAGAGCGTGGCTGGCAGGTTGAGGGAGGTGATCCTCCCCTCTGCTGTGCCCTGGTGAGGCTGCAGCTGGAGTGCTGTGTCCAGTTCTGGGCCCCTCCGTGCGCGAGAGAGAGGGAACTGCTGGAGAGAGTCCAGTGGAGGGCCACCAAGTGATAATGGGCCTGGAGCATCTCCCCTGTGAGGGGAAACTGGGAGAGCTGGGGCTGTTCAGTCCGGAGAAGAGAAGGCTGAGAGGGGATCTCGTGACAGTGATAAATGTCAGTAGTGTGAGAGTCGAGTCAGTGTGGGCATCCTCTTTTTTTGAGGGCAAACAACAATAGAACAAGGGGCGATGGCCACAAACTGGAATACGGGAAGTTCCATACGAATGCAGAGAAGAACTTCTTTACTGCCAGAAGGACAGAATGCTGGCACAGGCTGCCCAGAGAGGTTGTGCAGTCAGTCTCCTTCAATGGAGATGTTCAGGACCCATCTGGACACCTACCT
>NW_011193333.1:0-808 GCF_000146605.3 Meleagris gallopavo | reverse complement strand
AGCAAAGTGGTCTGCTATTAACTCTTTACAGTGAGTGCCTTCTTCCACGTCCATTTGGTTTAACAGGCCTTGTTGATCAAAGCATTCACATAGGGACACAGAAAGAGGATGAAGCATTATGATATAGTTGATCTGGTCCCACCAGGGGCATACAAATGGAGCTTTTTAATCATTTCTGATGACTCAGGGTTCAGAGTTAACCTCAGTGAACCTCAGTAAAGCTAGCAGTACTGAAGTCCTTTCCTCTATCCTCATTAATTTATATAGTACCAGAATATAAATACATAGGTATTGTAATGCATATGCTGCTCAAAGGACTCAAGAGTTTTAAACTTGAGCCTTTTTGAGGATGAGCTTACTTCGAGCACAAGCTACAATAAGGAGATCCACACTTGTTTTCAGCATTCACTCCCTTTATACTTTCTCTGACCTTCAGCAAATCATTTTAACTTTCTCTGCTGATCTTTAACTTCTCACATGTACAGTGAGAACCTTGTAAGTTACAGTTAAGTGCAAAGCATTGCTTTTATTCATGAAAAATATTCATAACTTTGCCAAGATATGGATAATAAAGACGATTTCTGACAGAGAGTAAACAAGCAAAATCCATTGAAAGTACAATTTGATACAGATTTACACCTTGCTTGAAGATTCAGTTAAGAGGTGAAAACTTTTATTTTATTACATAAAAAATGCATTAAGAAGACAAATCTACTGAAAAATAAATCCCAAATGCCTAAGTCTCTTCTTCAGCTCTTGAAAATAAAAGATTCTAAACACTTCTTTTATCGAGGCCTCTTAAATGGAA
>NW_011193332.1:0-687 GCF_000146605.3 Meleagris gallopavo | reverse complement strand
GTGGTGAGAAAAGCTGCTTTAAGTTGTTTGTGCTGGGACGAATTGGGGGTGGGGGATGCACGGTCATCGTTGGCTGGGTGGCTGTGGGCCGAGCACCCTCGGGATGTTGGCTTCCCTGTCGCCCTTAGGTGGGGGGAGTTAGCGCTCCTCGGGTCTAAGGGTCTCATCCTTCACCTGAAGGATCGGCTGCTGAAGAAAGAAGCGGCAGGACGTGGAGCTCCGAGGCAACTGTGGGGCAGAAGAGGAAGGAAGACGACTGCGGACGGGCAAAGGGAGAGGCTCCCTGGGCAAAAGCATGTCACATCACCGTAGAGCGTTGCCGGCACCTGCCGGCTTTGTGCTGGGCGACCTCCCTGCAACCAGGGCTCGGGTCTTTTGCTGTAGTTGGCCTTTTGCCTTGTTGCTCCTTTGGCTGCCCCGGGGAGTGTGGCCCCCTGTAAGGAGGGCGAGAGCCACTTCTCCGCGCTCGAGTGGGAAACGGAGCTCGCTGGACCCCGAGGGCACCCTGTAAGCAGGGTAGCGCCCTTTCCCTGTCACCCTTCCTCCAGCCCCTCGGCACTGTTGCCTGCTGGTGACCTGCCAACGTGACGGCCCTGTAGTCGGGTTGTGTGTTATGCTATTTGGCCCTTGGCCCCCTGAGAAGGCTTTTGGCACGTTGAGGCCCGTGGCCTCCGTGCTGCCCGGGGG
>NW_011193331.1:0-912 GCF_000146605.3 Meleagris gallopavo | reverse complement strand
AAATGGAGCCTGTCTTGACTCCAAAAATCCATGAAATCTCCGTGTTCTTAGCCAAAGTTTTTCCACTGCTTTTCTGACTCCTGACCCCACTGCAGGTGCTGGCACCACACCTCCTGATTTCTTTGGCTGTGTCAACTGGGCTTTGTTGTGAAAGTGAGTCCAGTGTGGGCATGGAAACCAATTCCAGACCAGCCATCCGGTGAGCAGGGCTGTGCAGGGGAGGGCAGCATGTGGAATATGAGCCTGCGTCTGCTCCTCTTTTGCTTCCCATCTGCCTTGCTGATGCACTTGAGTTGGGGTAATAAACTCTGTTACCACAAAGTAATTTTGTAGCAGGTATGATTTATTCAGTGCTGCGCAGACACCTGGTGCAATGGGCAGAGATCCCCCTAACTTGCACACCTTCTGGAATAATCTTGCTACTCATATAGGCAAAATTGATACATAATCAGTAATTTTCCCAGAATTTGGATACATATTCATTACAACCCCAATATTTCGTTAGCATGCAGACCCTTTCCTCTTGCCCGTGCGTAGTGAGTCGTGGGAATAAGATTTGTTAGTAAGTTTTCCTCATGAAGGCTTCTGAACTTTCTCACTGTAACCTCCTGGTCTTTCGGGGATCATCCCCCCATACCAGTTTCTTCTTGCTCTGCCGACATCTAATCACCTCCCTGCCAAATGTCCTCAGGCTGTTCTCAAACCCTTATCTTTATGGCCTTCATCCCCCTCACTATCCCAGACACAGTATCTGCCTCCCTTATTTTCTAACAAGCTCTACATTCTTGCTTCTATAAACTATCTCTAACTATTCCCCTTCCCTCCCCTTGTTCTCAGTCACTGTGAAGCCTTCTTGCCTTCTTACTTTCACTTACGGGGACCGTCTCATCTTTCAATTCCCCCCTTTTGTTG
>NW_011193330.1:0-758 GCF_000146605.3 Meleagris gallopavo | reverse complement strand
TTCTCAGATCCTTATTTAGGTAAGCACAGCAACTCTGATTTATTACTGTGTACACCCCTCCTTCTTTAGCTATTAATAGATCTAATACCATCCTGTTTTGGAGTACTACTTTGGGCAAAGAGGATACCTCCTCTTGGATTGCTCGTAATGCGCTTGCTGTGGCATTTTCTACTATTAGTAGAGTTGCAGAGATATTCACTATAGCCTTTTCCCACTGAGCTACTCCTAATACCGGGATAAGGGCTCTCACGAAGCTATGGTATCCTGTATTATACCTTACCAATGGGTTATTTACCCTTTTAACCTCCTTGGATTTTGATAGTGGCTCCAAATAGTTCTCACTATGCCTAGTGGGAGTTTGAGTTCTCCCATCTCTGCCCAGCCACCAGAAACTTTTACCAATCGACACCTGCTCATTATATTATTTCCCATTACGATATTCATGCCCACTAATGAGAGTGCTATTACTTTCCTTAATAGCAGCCATTGTGAAGTATAGAAATGTAAGGTTGGTTCAAATAGAAGGGAGAAGAGTGACAATCACACATCTAACAAGAACAAATAAATAAATACAACACAAAACATAGTACTATTGCAACCAAAATACAAAATGTAACAGCACACAACATCAACTTGCCACAGACACCACCCCGTGTAATAACTGCAATAAAGAAAATTAGTAACCAACTCATCTTTTCCTTATGAGTTTAACTTTTGATGGTACGCTTTCCTTGACAGACCAAGTAGTTCCTCAGCAT
>NW_011193329.1:0-517 GCF_000146605.3 Meleagris gallopavo | reverse complement strand
GCACCAAGAAGTGCTGACTTGGACAACAATCTCGAGTGGGACAAGAATACGGAGGTACTTCATTCTATTTTCTCAAACTGAAAGGTATCAAATGTCTGCTTAAGGATAAAATAAAACGAAGCAAAAAAGGACATGGAAAGCACACGAACCTCGGCAGGCACTTCAGATCAAAGCACTCTAATAGCAATAACTGTAGCAGGCAGTAGCTTATTTCTGCACATACCTAGCTGTCAAATTTGCTTGCTTTTAGATCTTTCTGCTTCCTATTGAATTAAGCCTCCTTTTGCTTTAAGGTATTTATCAGACTTTCCACAGAACTGCTTTCATGTCTTACCAAAAATAACAACCTAGGGAAAAAAGACTCAGGAAAGGTCTCTGACAATACAGGGATGCAAACTTCCTACCTGTCACCCAAACAGGCGCAGCGCCCACCCTGAGGCTCTTGTGCTGTCACTGGCACACACTGACCAAAGGGGAATCCTTCATAGCAATCACTGCTGAGTTTCACACAGTCATT
>NW_011193328.1:0-508 GCF_000146605.3 Meleagris gallopavo | reverse complement strand
ACATGGAAAGCACACGAACCTCGGCAGGCACTTCAGATCAAAGCACTCTAATAGCAATAACTGCAGCAGGCAGTAGCTTATTTCTGCACATACCTAGCGGTCAAATTTGCTTGCTTTTAGATCTTTCTGCTTCCTATTGAATTAAGCCTCCTTTTGCTTTAAGGTATTTATCAGACTTTCCACAGAACTGCTTTCATGTTTTACCAAAAATAACAACCCAGGGAAAAAAGACTCAGGAAAGGTCTCTGACAATACAGGGATGCAAACTTCCTACCTGTCACCCAAACAGGGCAGCGCCCACCCTGAGGCTCTTGTGCTGTCACTGGCACACACTGACCAAAGGGGGAATCCTTCATAGCAATCACTGCTGAGTTGCACACAGTCATTCTGGGAAAACCGGTTGGTTGCGTTTGTTGTTCAGATGCACAGCACTACAGAAGTTGTACAGCGATCTACACCTCTTCTTCTCCACCACACCGCAGAGAAACAAACAGCTTGCTGGCTAAAA
>NW_011193327.1:0-527 GCF_000146605.3 Meleagris gallopavo | reverse complement strand
CAATAACTGCAGCAGGCAGTAGCTTATTTCTGCACATACCTAGCCGTCAAATTTGCTTGCTTTTAGATCTTTCTGCTTCCTATTGAATTAAGCCTCCTTTTGCTTTAAGGTATTTATCAGACTTTCCACAGAACTGCTTTCATGTTTTACCAAAAATAACAACCCAGGGAAAAAAGACTCAGTAAAGGTCTCTGACAATACAGGGATGCAAACTTCCTACCTGTCACCCAAACAGGGCAGCGCCCACCCTGAGGCTCTTGTGCTGTCACTGGCACACACTGACCAAAGGGGAATCCTTCATAGCAATCACTGCTGAGTTGCACACAGTCATTCTGGGAAAACCGGTTGGTTGCGTTTGTTGTTCAGATGCACAGCACTACAGAAGTTGTACAGCGATCTACACCTCTTCTTCTCCACCACACCGCAGAGAAACAAACAGCTTGCTGGCTAAAAATAAAAACATCTTGCAATGCAAAAAGAATTTTCTCAGATAAAACAAGGGAAAACAACCCAACAAGCAACCTCCC
>NW_011193326.1:0-934 GCF_000146605.3 Meleagris gallopavo | reverse complement strand
ATATGTCCAACCTCGATGGGCAGTTGTCCACCATACATTATTCCATCTGTTACAGGGGAATCCCTTATTTATACCCGGTTCAGGACAGAGTATATTTATTTTCATTACTCAGTTGTCGTTGAGTACTTAAACTTCCACAGGCTATTACCTGGCAAGCATCAAATGTAACAGTCTGGGGTACTTCCTTTCTTGTAACGTTTACCCAAATCTTAACAGGGTATCCCCCTAATCCCCTCTGGAGGTCATCTTTTTCCAAGCCATCACTTGACTAAAGCTTTCCCTGAAATAAATTGTTATCAAGATCAAAACAATAAGTTGGTCCCTCCCCAGCATTGTTGTCAAACCTTAGGTTTTTCTAATAATTACCACAACAGTGAAATTCTTTTTAGGCATTAATTCTATATAAGCTATATTACCCCCTCCCCCAGCTTTCACTTACATATAACAATTTTACTTATTTGAAGGCAAGTTAAAGATTAGTTTAAATGACTTCACAATTTCCTTTTCCTAATTTTTATCTTTAAAGGTTCTTCTGTGACAACTGCTTCCCATGCCTCAGGGCTAGTAGATGCTTTTACCCGAGTGTAGTGAGTCCATCCCTTCTCAGCCGTCCTCACAGCTGTTTCAGTCGTTAGAAGTACTTGGAATGGTCCTTCCCAGTCAGGCTGTAGTTTTGACTCCTTCCACGTCTGGATCAGGACCCAGTCCCCTCCTTGAAATGGATGAACTGGAAATTCCAGAGGCGGGGTTTGTGCTAATAGTCCTTGGATTCTGAGAGCTGATAAGGAGGAGGATAACCCAAGTATATAGTTTTTAAGAAATGCATCTTTAGTTTCAAATTGTGGTATCTCATTTTTCTTTCCCAGATATGGCAATCCGAACAACATTTCATATGGAGAAACCCCCACATCTTTTCTTGGCGCTGTCCTTATTC
>NW_011193325.1:0-614 GCF_000146605.3 Meleagris gallopavo | reverse complement strand
AGCTGATAAGGAGAGGATAACCAGTATATAGTTTTTAAGAAATGCATCTTTAGTTTCAAATTGTGGTATCTCATTTTTCTTCCCAGATATGGCAATCCGAACAACATTTCATATGGAGAAACCCCCACATCTTTTCTTGGCGCTGTCCTTATTCGGAGAAGTGCCAAGGGCAAACATTTGGTCCAAGGCAATCGAGTCTCCAAGACTAACTTAGTTAGGTGTCTTTTTATGGTCTGATTCATCCGTTCCACCTTCCCTGATGATGGAGGATGCCAGGGGGTATGAAACTCCCACTTAATCTCTAGAGTGTGCATTAGTTTCTGTAAAACTTGTGATGTAAAATGACTACCTTGATCTGAATCGATGTGCTCTACCACCCCATATCTAGGGATTATTTGTTCCAAAATTACCTTGGTTACTATATTTGCGGTGGCAGATGTTGATGGAAATGCTTCCACCCACCCAGTTAAGTGATCTACTAAAACCAGTAAGTATTTGACTCTTCCCACTTTAGGGAGCTCCATAAAGTCTACTTGAATACTTTGAAAAGGTCGAATCCCCGGCTCCCTTCCCCCTGCAGGTTGACTACGAATGACCTTGTTATTTACCCTCTG
>NW_011193324.1:0-418 GCF_000146605.3 Meleagris gallopavo | reverse complement strand
GGATGCCAGGGGGTATGAAACTCCCACTTAATCTCTAGAGTGTGCATTAGTTTCTGTAAAACTTGTGATGTAAAATGACTACCTTGATCTGAATCGATGTGCTCTACCACCCCATATCTAGGGATTATTTGTTCCAAAATTACCTTGGTTACTATATTTGCGGTGGCAGATGTTGATGGAAATGCTTCCACCCACCCAGTTAAGTGATCTACTAAAACCAGTAAGTATTTGACTCTTCCCACTTTAGGGAGCTCCATAAAGTCTATTTGAATACTTTGAAAAGGTCGAATCCCCGGCTCCCTTCCCCCTGCAGGTTGACTACGAATGACCTTGTTATTTACCCTCTGGCATATTGCACACCCTCTACAGACTTGTTTAGCCAGTGTATATATCCCTGCACATACATATTTCCTCAGTA
>NW_011193323.1:0-465 GCF_000146605.3 Meleagris gallopavo | reverse complement strand
TGCCAGCAGACTGAACGATGTGTTTTTTACACTGGCAGCAATCTGCTTTCGCTGAGTCGATTTCTGTTGGTTTGTCGGAAGATTAATTCTGGTTTTGACAGCTCCAAAACCTGTGGGCCTGAAGGACTGACTGTGGTTTTCCTCCCTTCAGCCTGTTGTAGACATTCAAGTCCTAACGGCAGATGGACTGCGTTTGTTTCTGTTTGTTATAAAGGTGCTCGCAGCCAAGGTGTGTAATCCCTTGGGTCCCACGTTTCAGCGTTAAGGAAGAAAGTGGATTTTTTCTGAATTGCCTGGAAAGGTTGCCTCTAAAATTATACAGATTCCTGTTTGGTTCCCTGCAGAAATAACAAGCAGGATTGTCACCCGACAGAGGGGGATGCTGACTTTGCAATTACTCCACATGAAGGTTTGGCTTCTGTTGCTAAAGGAAGATATGTGTGCAGATTTTTTCTACCTGGCCTC
>NW_011193322.1:0-508 GCF_000146605.3 Meleagris gallopavo | reverse complement strand
CAGGCCATCGGGAATGGCTTTGGGAAGGGGCTGCATGGTCCTCTCCTTCCCCTCGCCCTCCCAGATGCAGCACTGCAGGCGGGGCAGAAAGCAGCCTATGGGGATCCAGAGGCTTCCAGAGACCGGGATCAGCCCTGAGACACGGCAGCGCCCAGCACAAGTGATCGTGCATTTGCAGGAAGGCCGTGGGATGCCCAGCAGAGAAACGCGGGGGGGATTTCCCCGCTTTTGTGTGGAGGGGGAAGAGTGGGAGGAAGTCCAGGCTGAGCTGGGACAGGGGAGAGGGAGGAACCCCGACAGCCCAAACACACCCTTTCTGCCCCCAGGAGCTGCTCCTGTACGTAGGCGGCCACCGCATCCCAGACGGCGACTCGCTCTGGAAGGCAAAAGGAAAAGCGGGTCACACTCTGCACCTGCCGCTTCCCGGCACCGCTACCGCTGCCAGGCGGGAGCCAGGCGGCAGATGGAAAAGTGCCGTCTCCGTGCCGAGGTTGGCTGCAGCACCGCT
>NW_011193321.1:0-615 GCF_000146605.3 Meleagris gallopavo | reverse complement strand
GGGCACTAGAAATTCCAGAGGTGGAGCTCGAGCCAACAGTCCGTGTTCCTTGAGGGATAACAGAGAAACAGACAACCCGAGCGTGTAGTGCTTAAGAAACTTATCCCTGGTTTCAAGAGTGGGCATCTCGCCCCTCCCTCCCAAGTACGGCACCCAAGCAGCACTTCTTATGGTGATACTCCTAAGCCTTTGCTGGGAGCGGTTCATATTCTGACAAGGGCTAAAGGTAAACACTTTGTCCACACTAATTTGGTCTCTAAAATCAATTTTGACAAGCGCTTTTTCAGCATCTGATTGACTCATTCTGCTTTCCCTGAAGAAGGAGGGTGCCAGCGAGTACGGAACTCCCACTTCATTCCTGAAGTTCTCGTCAGCTCCTGTAAGACTTGTGAAGAAAGGAGGCTCCCCTTATCTGACACTATATTCTGCATAACCCCATCTCTAGGGATTGTGCCCAGATGTAGAGTCCTTGGTGCAGAAAAGACACGGACCTGTTGGAGCATCCAGAGGACCAAGGCTAAATCCTGCCTGACCAACCTGGCGGCTGCCTATGGCGGTGTCACTGCATCAGTAGATCAGCCAAGAGCCACTGATACCATCCACCTGGAATTCAGG
>NW_011193320.1:0-489 GCF_000146605.3 Meleagris gallopavo | reverse complement strand
TTCAGCATCTGATTGACTCATTCTGCTTTCCCTGAAGAAGGAGGGTGCCAGCGAGTACGGAACTCCCACTTCATTCCTGAAGTTCTCGTCAGCTCCTGTAAGACTTGTGAAGAAAGGAGGCTCCCCTTACCTGACACTATATTCTGCATAATCCCATCTCTAGGGATTGTGCCCAGATGTAGAGTCCTTGGTGCAGAAAAGACACGGACCTGTTGGAGCATCCAGAGGACCAAGGCTAAATCCTGCCTGACCAACCTGGCGGCTGCCTATGGCGGTGTCACTGCATCAGTAGATCAGCCAAGAGCCACTGATACCATCCACCTGGAATTCAGGAAGGCCTTCAACGCAATGTCCCGCAACATCCTTCTCTCCCAGTTGCAAAGACACGGATGCGATGGGTGGACTGTTCGATGGACAAAGAACCGGCCGCGGGATCGAGTCCAGAGAGCGGCGCTCAGTGGCTCAGTCGCTCTGGATGGCGACTGGTGG
>NW_011193319.1:0-1094 GCF_000146605.3 Meleagris gallopavo | reverse complement strand
CATCAGTGACAGCACCGGCGGGGCCGGGCGCACCCTCAGAGAATTTGCTGACGACACCGAGGTGTGGGGAGCGGCGACACAGCAGAGGGACGGGACGCCAGGTGACCTGGTAACAGCCTTTCGATACCTAAAGGGGAGCTAAAGGAAAGAAGGAGGGAAAATTCAGGTTAGATGTAAGGAAAATATCTTTTACAGCAGGGGACAAGGGGAAACAGTTTTAAATTGAGGGAGGGAAGATTGAGGTTGGAAGGCAGGGGGAAGTTCTTCACTATGAGAGTGGTGAGGTGCTGCAACAGCTGCCCAGAGAGGCTGTGGATCCCCGTCCATCCCCGGAGGTGTTCGAGGCCAGCGTGGATGGGGCCCTGGGCAGCCTGGTCTGCTGTGACGCGGGGAGGTCGGCGGCCCTGCGTGTGGCAGGGGGGTTGGAGACTCGTCATCCTCGAGGTCCCTTCCAACCCGGGCCATTCTGTCATTCTGCGATTCTGTGCAGTGGAACAGGCTGCCCGGAGATGCGGTGGACGCCCTGTCCCTTCCAAGGTGAGGCTGGATCAGGCTCTGGGCAGCCTGGTCTAGCTGCGGCTGTCCCTGTTCATCGTGGGGGAGTGGGACCAGATCATCATAAACGGTCCCTTCCAAGGAGTCTATGGCACGGTACCTGAAGCCGTGAGGCACGATGACACAAAGGATGTGGATGGCCTGGTGAGCAATCAGGGCAGGCGGGGAAGCCCGCGTGCTCAACAGCTCCGGGGAAACTCAGCAAGCAGTCCAAGCAGGAAGATCCACGTCAGCCACGGAGCCTCTCTGTGCCGCTCCCAGCATTCAGCGCACCAGAGGCGTTGCTTCATCACACTGTTGGGTCCCACAGCTGCACAGCCAGCGACTTAACGGGGCTCAGGGGATGGAAGGAAGAGGGCTGGGGAGGTCGGGTGTCGTACGGACTGGGAAACTAACAGCACCCCCTGACAATTGGGATGGAGCTATCTGGGGTGATCCAGACGGAGCGCTCCAGTAGAGGACGGTCCTTTGTTTCCTATAAATACGAAGCCAGATCTGCCATAAAAACAGGAAGAGCCCCCGGGACCCTGGGGTGGTGG
>NW_011193318.1:0-561 GCF_000146605.3 Meleagris gallopavo | reverse complement strand
TTGGCACCTGGCATGATGGCTACAGATGGATGCAGCCTGTCTCCACAGGGAAAGAGGGTTCTAGCTGAGGAACTGGCAGGACTTATTGACAGGTGTTTAAACTAGGTATGAAGGGGGAAGGGGACAAAATGAGGACTGCTGGGACTGAGGGGGCAGTTCGAGGCTCCAAACAGAACTTGATGGATGGAGACAGTGGAGTTCAAAGGCTTGGAAAGGGGTGGAGGGATGCTGCTTCTCTTAAGTGCCTGTATACTAATGCGCGTAGCATGGGGAATAAACAGGAAGAGCTGGAGTTCTGCGTGCGGCCATGAGGTCATGATCTCATTGCGATTACAGAGACATGGTGGGACAGCTCGCATGACTGGAATGTTGTCATGGAGGGCTATGTGCTTTTTAGGAAAGATCGGCTGGCTAGGCGGGGTGGTGGAGTTGCTCTTTATGTGAGAGAGCAGCTAGAATGTATTGAACTTCACTTGGGGGAGAGTGATGTAGCAGTGGAGAGCTTATGGGTGAGAATCAAGGGGCAGGCTGGTAAGGATGACACTGTTGTGGGTGTGTACT
>NW_011193317.1:0-471 GCF_000146605.3 Meleagris gallopavo | reverse complement strand
CTTGATGGATGGAGACAGTGGAGTTCAAAGGCTTGGAAAGGGGTGGAGGGATGCTGCTTCTCTTAAGTGCCTGTATACTAATGCGCGTAGCATGGGGAATAAACAGGAAGAGCTGGAGTTCTGCGTGCGGCCATGAGGTCATGATCTCATTGCGATTACAGAGACATGGTGGGACAGCTCGCATGACTGGAATGTTGTCATGGAGGGCTATGTGCTTTTTAGGAAAGATCGGCTGGCTAGGCGGGGTGGTGGAGTTGCTCTTTATGTGAGAGAGCAGCTAGAATGTATTGAACTTCACTTGGGGGAGAGTGATGTAGCAGTGGAGAGCTTATGGGTGAGAATCAAGGGGCAGGCTGGTAAGGATGACACTGTTGTGGGTGTGTACTACAGGCCCCCTGATCAGGATGGAGGAGGCTGATGAGGCCTTCCATAAGCAACTGGATGTAGCGTCACGTTCCCAGGCACTGGTGC
>NW_011193316.1:0-513 GCF_000146605.3 Meleagris gallopavo | reverse complement strand
TACAATTCACACAAGAAATGTAACAGTGGGAAAAGCTCGGTGCAGATCACAGTGGCTTTCTGTGGAGCACAGACTGGTCAACCAAGGAGAGATGTGAACATTTTTAGGCACCTACTAAGAATAAAAAGACATAGCATAAGCAACAGACCGTATCAGTTCAGCAAGCCAGTGAATTTATAAAGCCACTGTCTTTTTGAAAAACTTTTCTGCAAGGTATAAAAAGTGATGTGGATGCATCATCTGCTGAAAGGGACATTATCCTGACAAAGTACCTGTTTGAAATGCAGTGGTGTATTAATGAGTGAGTGTTTAAGAATTTGGAAATATGGTTGAAAATATACAATGCTACCTTGCAAGAGCAGGCAGTCCATTTGTTTGTGACACTTCAGGATGATCAAGTCAGTCCTGAGCAAGAGCAAAATAATTTGTTTTTAACGTTACTCGCACAGACTGAGGTCCAATAAAAGGACTCGTAAACGTTTCCTTTTGCAGATCTTCTCACATTTATGGCGA
>NW_011193315.1:0-723 GCF_000146605.3 Meleagris gallopavo | reverse complement strand
CTGCTCCGTGTACACAGCATGCACACAAACTGCACCTCATCTCTTCCCATTTATCCCCCCACCATTTCTGCAGGCATTTAGAGGCACTAAACGTCTCTGAGTGGAAGGCTCGTGGACAAGACTGCATGCACAGGACATTTCTCACTTCTTTGGTGCGAGAGCACTGCTTGTCTACATGACCAATATTTTGCAAACAACCACCAACAACCATCGCAACTAACAACTGAAATGGCATTTCCCTGCAAAAAAAAACCCACAAAAGAACAGCCTGTCCTAAGACCTCTCCTCACACACTTGCCCAAAAGGCCAGAACCATTATTCCGTTTGCCAGGCTTACTCACAGAACACCAGGCTTCTCTTCACCGGGCATCACATGGACACAAACAGGCTGCTGGTGCGGGGAAGGCAATTTCACCTGAGCATCTCACCACAGACGTTCCCTCCGCTCTGCTCTCCTGCAAAGACACGAGGAGAAAAGCCTCAGCTCCTCCGAGCAACAACGGGAAACAACTCCAGAAAATTCTCCACTCAAAACCAGTCCCTGGAGATTTGTTCTTCTGCACTGACAACTGTGCACAGCGGTTCAAAGGGAGCTGAGGAGCTGTGTTTTGAAGCTGGAACTTGGCACAGGCTGAACTACAGCAGTGCACTTATTGTGATGGAAACGTGGAATAATTTTCTGTTGCCAGGGCTTGTGGTGCAGGAACACACGGGGCTGTGTGT
>NW_011193314.1:0-467 GCF_000146605.3 Meleagris gallopavo | reverse complement strand
ATGGAAACGTGGAATAATTTCTGTTGCCAGGGCTTGTGGTGCAGGAACACACGTGGCTGTGTGTGTGGATATAGAAGTAGCGCTCTTGGGAGAGGGAAGAGAGGCTGGAAGTGAACATCTCTCAAAATGGCACTGCTTGGGCAGTTTGCTAGCACTGCTCTGACCCAGCTGCAGCCAGTTTCATACCAGATATTCCTTCTCTAGAAAAGTGATGAAGACGGACAAGTAGCTCTGCAAAATGTAATGGCGGACAAGTGCCTGCGTCCCAGCCAGACAGTACGGTGACTTACAGAGAGATTTTTCACGGGATTTACGGACACTGAAGACCTGATGCCCTCAGGTGTCTGTAGGACCTGCAGGATGTGTACGCGTGGGAGCGCCAGGAGTTGCAGGCAGCAGTGAATTGCATGCAGAGTACGGGCAGAGCCACGGCCGGAGCGAGCCCAGCTGTGCTGTGGTAGTTCTGG
>NW_011193313.1:0-515 GCF_000146605.3 Meleagris gallopavo | reverse complement strand
TTTGCTAGCACTGCTCTGACCCAGCTGCAGCCAGTTCATACCAGATATTCCTTCTCTAGAAAAGTGATGAAGACGGACAAGTAGCACTGCAAAATGTAATGGCGGACAAGTGCCTGCGTCCCAGCCAGACAGTACGGTGACTTACAGAGAGATTTTTCACGGGATTTACGGACACTGAAGACCTGATGCCCTCAGGTGTCTGTAGGACCTGCAGGATGTGTACGCGTGGGAGCCCCAGGAGTTGCAGGCAGCAGTGAATTGCATGCAGAGTACGGGCAGAGCCACGGCCGGAGCGAGCCCAGCTGTGCTGTGGTAGTTCTGGTGCTGCTGTCAGCCCCGCAGATGTGGGCTTTGTGGGGCGTCTCTCAGAATATAATGCAGAAAGATGCTTTATCTGGGGACGTGTGGAGCCAACTGCACTTTTCAGCACACAGAGGGATGCAGTGGGAAAGGACTGTCCTTCCCACCAGGCAAAAGTGAGTTTCTTGTGTCACGAAGTGTGAGAGACTTCTGTT
>NW_011193312.1:0-605 GCF_000146605.3 Meleagris gallopavo | reverse complement strand
CCAGCCAGACAGTACGGTGACTTACAGAGAGATTTTCCACGGGATTTACGGACACTGAAGACCTGATGCCCTCAGGTGTCTGTAGGACCTGCAGGATGTGTACGCGTGGGAGCGCCAGGAGTTGCAGGCAGCAGTGAATTGCATGCAGAGTACGGGCAGAGCCACGGCCGGAGCGAGCCCAGCTGTGCTGTGGTAGTTCTGGTGCTGCTGTCAGCCCCGCAGATGTGGGCTTTGTGGGGCGTCTCTCAGAATATAATGCAGAAAGATGCTTTATCTGGGGACGTGTGGAGCCAACTGCACTTTTCAGCACACAGAGGGATGCAGTGGGAAAGGACTGTCCTTCCCACCAGGCAAAAGTGAGTTTCTTGTGTCACGAAGTGTGAGAGACTTCTGTTTGAATATTACTTCTGAGCGGGTGCAGTGCTGTCAAGAATGCCAAGTAACCATTGGTTTGGAAGAGCAGGAAAGTGTCATGGTAAGTGCAATAGGAGTTTGTGTTTCGACTGTCAAAATGGTGGGTTACTTTTTTTGGGGGGGAGGTGAGATATGGCCTAAAGATGGGAAACCGGTAGGGGACAAGGCTACCGAGGTACTGCCTGGGTATC
>NW_011193311.1:0-824 GCF_000146605.3 Meleagris gallopavo | reverse complement strand
TCTACATGCAGTCTTTTTGCTTAACTCAGCTGGTGGGTGTTCTGCGTGGGATGTCTAAGAGAAAGTCAGAGGCCAAGTAGCCATCTCTCTTATTTCTGTGCATTTGACAGTTGTGACGAGCAGAGTAGTTTTTTGGGGGTTCTTTTTTGGTCTTTCTGATAGTTCCGTTGGTTTTGGTTTGGTTGGCGGTGGTTGCGGTAGCTCATGGCAATCCCATTTGCTTAATGCAAGAAAGGAGATACCTGAGAAAACAGGAGAGTCTTGAGTGCAAAGAGGGACTGATGGCAGTGCTCTATGGAAGGAATAAGAGGCCGACAGTGGCCGTTGGTGGCTGTGCAGCGATATGAGCCTGTGTCTAAATGGTGGTACTTAAAGCTGTGTGAAGTCCTTGGAGAGGACCAACAGTGTGAAGGTGCTTCTACTCATAGCTGTGCAACTCAGGAGTGAAGTGTGTTCATCAGCTTTTGCACCTGGTAGCGTTTTGTTTCCTACGTTGCTAGCTTTGCTCTGAGCAATGTAGAGCTGTCAGGCAGACTTGGGTCCATTTGCCACTATCTCTAGCAGGAATGAGAGCAGTAACACTTTCTGTAAGTGCAGTGCAGTTGAAGAAGGAGCTAGTTTGGGCTGTAAAAATAGTGCATTTGAGGGATTTTTGATGGAGTTGGGCTAACAGGACAAGACTTCTATTGGTGACCGGTTTCTGTGACATGGAAAAATTACACTTTGTTTTAGGGATGGAGCGTGGGATTTGATTAAATCTTACTGAAAAAGGGGGGAAAGGAAAGCTTCTGTGGGTCAGAACGCTGTGAGCTGCAGTTTGGCTA
>NW_011193310.1:0-855 GCF_000146605.3 Meleagris gallopavo | reverse complement strand
TGACAGCCAAACTCTTCTCTCTTCCATCTTTGCCTGCCAGCACATCACAGGTGCTGGGGAATCTGATTGCCAGAGGACAGCTTCAGGAGCCCCCTGAGCCTCTGAAGTCTGCTAGTGTATCAGAGCATGGAACGGCCAAATATCATAGTATCAGAGAATCACAAGGTTGGTAACAACCTGCAAGATCATCTAGTCCAACCGTCCTCCCACTACTATTGCTACCACAAGCACTAAAACCTATCTTGTAGCTCCTCATCCAGATGCCTCTTGAACACTGCCAGGGATGGCGACTCCACCACCGCCCTGGGCAGCCATTCCAGTGCCTGACCACTCCCTGAGAGAAAAAGCTTTCCTCGTGCCTAACCTCAGCCTCCTCTGGTACAACTTGTGGCCATTTCCTCGGGTCCTGTTTGTGGCCGGAGAGAAGAGGCCAAACCCCTCCTCATCACAACCTCCCTTCAGGAAGTTGTAGAGTGCAATGAGGTCTCCTCTCAGCCTCCTCCTCTCCCAGACTAAACGGTCCCAGCTCCCTCAGCCGCTCCTCATGAGGCCTGTGCTCCAGACCCCTCACCAGTTTTGCTGCCCTTCTCTGGACACGTTCCAGGGCCTCAATGTCTTTCCTGTAGTGAGGGGCCCAACACTGAACACATTACTCGAGGTGCTGAGTACAGGGGATGATCACCTCCCTGCTCCTGCTGGCCACACTATTTGAAATGCAGGCCGGGATGCCGTTGGCCCTAACGGCCACCTGGGCACACTGCTGGCTCATGCTCAGCCGAGCGTCAGCCGACACCCCCAGGTCCCTTTCCTCTTCACACTCATCCAGCCACTCGTCCCCAAGCCTATTACGCTGCA
>NW_011193309.1:0-602 GCF_000146605.3 Meleagris gallopavo | reverse complement strand
TGCTGGCCACACTATTTGAAATGCAGGCCGGGATGCCGTTGGCCCTAACGGCCACCTGGGCACACTGCTGGCTCATGCTCAGCCGAGCGTCAACCGACACCCCCCAGGTCCCTTTCCTCTTCACACTCATCCAGCCACTCGTCCCCAAGCCTATTACGCTGCATGGGCTTGTTGTGGCCAAAGTGCAGGGCCCCGCACTTGGCCTTCAAAGAAGCTTTCATTTCAAGAAGCATTGTCTCCATTTAGCTGACGGAAGTATATGTGTTTATTTTCACGTCAGCTTGTCCAGCCTCCTTTCCTATAGGAGGTAGCAGTAAAGTTTCAGCTTCTCCAACAATGGCAGGAGCACATCAGTGTCGTGGTTTTATGACTTTTGGTTATCGGTATTTATTCCACATCATGGAGCGCAATGGGAGTTAGAGTCTTAATGCTCCAGTGCCGGGTACCTGTCCGGAATAGAAAAAGAACTACGTAGTCGAGGGGGCTATGCGGTCAGAGAGGAGATATAACCCTGGCAAGGTCACCTGATGCTTCCCTTCTTCATCAGGCTCTCCTCCCTGCTGCTCAACCGGATTGTGCATCTCACCTCAGCCTTATCGTAA
>NW_011193308.1:0-520 GCF_000146605.3 Meleagris gallopavo | reverse complement strand
CCAACGTAGATAGGAAATATTTTTAAATTAGGTGTGAGCATCTCTGTAGGAAAACATGAATTCTGTACACTGTTACACACAACACGCAAGATAAATCACCAGCTGGCAAAAGCCACTGGTAACAAAAGACAGGCTGAAACTGGCAAGTTGAGACTGAGCACGACACTCTTCCTTCACAACGATGGCTCTGTTCTCCAAGTGACAGCTCAGCCACCCCATCTGACTGCTGGCATTCATTCTGACCTAGGAACTGTCGTTCTGCTTCCATTACTCTGTCCCAGGTCTACACAAAACAGGCTGACCTCTGCTGCTCTCCCAGTCAAAGCAGTCAGTATCTACGTGAATCTGAGAACGCAGGAACCAGAGCAAACTCACGTCCCCTCACCTTCAAACACCTCTCCTGGATGTAGGTTCTCCCGCTGCACTGAGGTTTCTGACCGTCCTCTCTTTCTTCTTGTCCCTTGACTTTGCTGAGGTGCTCGTCTGAGATCCAATCCATAAGGACAGTCAGGAGCCCATA
>NW_011193307.1:0-781 GCF_000146605.3 Meleagris gallopavo | reverse complement strand
CCATATCAATAGGACAAGAAGAGCACTGAGACACCTTGGAAGCAACAGGATGGCAACTGACTATGTCACACATTGCAACAGTATTCTGCCAATTTAAAAGGACGATTCACTACATGATACGGGGAATGCCTGGAGAAGATCGGACATCTCCCCTCCCCTCCGTACTCTTTGTTTAACAAGAATTCCAAGCAAATCACCTTATCAATAGGACAAGAAGAGCACTGAACACCAGATAACGATCCAATTAAATCCTCTGATAAGATTGTGAACCCGGAGTACCCAGCAAGTGGGGAAACGGGGGAGAAGGGGGAGGTAAGGGAGAGAAAAAAGGGGTATAAAAAGTTGTCATGCTGTATCCATAGGCGCGCTCCTGCTTGCGGGACGCCCGCCATTGCAATCGCGAATAAAATCTGCTTTTATCAGAGATACCGTCCTGACAAAATTATTTGGATATTTCCAACACAATGTATACTTGTTATTCAGAATAGCTTAGAGAAAAGGAAATGATAAAAGCTACAACTTTCTGGTTAGTAATTAGAATCTATTTAAGATAATGTAGATCTGAGTAAGCCCTGTACTTAAGGAAAGGTACATAAGTTAACAAAATGATCATCACTATCCCACATAACATACTTATTGTTTAAATGTAGAACTGGTAAGAACAGTAATGAAGGGACTCTGTTTTTCCAAAGGTATCACTTTGTTGGTTTTTTTTGTGTGTGTGTTTGTATTAAAACCATGCAGCAGCATCACTGGCTTAACCATGCTTTTGGTCTAATCA
>NW_011193306.1:0-403 GCF_000146605.3 Meleagris gallopavo | reverse complement strand
GAGAGGCCACAGTCGCTTGCCTGCCCCAGGGGCAGGCAGCAGTGATGCCCCCGCCCCGGTCCCTCAGCAGAAACCTCCCCTCCTCTGTTTTGCAGAGCGGGCTCTGGGGCCTACTGCTAGTCCACCGCTGGATGCAGTGGAAACAAAACTGGTGGCAGCATGGCATGGTGTATGCCACGTTGTCCCAGTTCTCCAGGCATATGGGACAGTAGGTGCCTAAGGCTGCTTCCACTCTTCCACCAGTTGCAGTGGGAATGGAGGAGTGGGAGATGACAATTTTCTCCCCGACACTGATGCTGTGGCAGCAGGTGTCTCATTGGAAGAGGACAGGAGACCCCACGGGCATGGACCAACCTGGGGAGGGTTCCTCAAGAAGCATCCCCCCAGCTGCCAGCGTGAGGCA
>NW_011193305.1:0-570 GCF_000146605.3 Meleagris gallopavo | reverse complement strand
GGACAGACACACAGCTTGGGCTTCAAGCCTGCTAAGAACCTTCTTTTGTGGTCAGTGCAGAGAAACTCCTCTCCTGTCCACAAACTGGTTACTCAGGGAAACTGATGCCTGCTAGGTGTTCTGTGACTCAGAAAAAAAGATTCTGTTCCAGATTGTTTCTGTTTGGTTGGTTTTTAAACGCAGTAAAGATAAAACAATACCTTTCAAGTGCCTCTCTGCACTGACGGACATCTCCCGAAGCAAATTTCATTGTAGTAAAGCTAGAACGAGCCAGTAGATGGCTGCTCTTGATAGCTCTCCAATTCTTGGCATTTGATTCCAAGTCCTGGGCTGATTGAAGGTATTCCTAAAGAACAAAGTTCATCAGAGGATGAGGAACCACCATCTTTCTGTGAAGGCAAGGACATTACTTCTCCAGAACACACTGCTACCTAACCCAGCTTCACAGGTGAGGCATTAACATATCCTTCAGCAGTAACGTTCCAGGAACTCTTGGAACAGTTCTCTCCCTGATGGAGCTGCTGTATCTAGCTTCGACTTGAAGTCAGAAAAGAAACAAGGTTTAACTTT
>NW_011193304.1:0-341 GCF_000146605.3 Meleagris gallopavo | reverse complement strand
CTCCCACCAGTACCTGTTTTTACACAAAAATACCCCTTTTTCTCCCATCAATACCTGTGATCAAATCCTCCTCTGTCCCAAGACCTCTGTGCGCCTGTCTTCCCCCTCCAGCCAGTTCTTCTGTTACTCACATCCTAAGGCAGTGAAGGACTTCCCTTCTGTGTAGGAATGGTTCCTGTGCAAGGCCACGGTCGTCTGCCTGAAGGCGATGGTTTTGTGACTGCAATTATGGAGTTGGCGTTTTAATGGCAGTTGCACCCCGCTAACGTGCAGCTCTTTCTAACAGGCAGGAGACGGGCAGCGGTACTGCAGCTCCTCTGGCAGTTTTGCAGCTACGTCAG
>NW_011193303.1:0-566 GCF_000146605.3 Meleagris gallopavo | reverse complement strand
AAAATGTAGATTGGATTAACTATATCTATTATAACCAACAGCGATTTATAAACTATACAAAAGTGCCATCAAGGGAATTGCAGAACAATTAGATGCCACAAGTAGAATGGCCTGGGAAAATAGGATTGCTCTAGATATGATGTTAGCAGAAAAGGAGGTGTATGTGTAATGTTGGGTACTCGCTGTTGCACCTTTATCCCCAATAACACAGCTCCAGATGGCACAATAACAAAGGCATTGCAAGGACTTACCACCCTTGCTGACGAATTGGCAGAGAATTCAGGAATAGATACCTCTATCACTGGATGGTTGGACTCCTGGTTTGGTAAATGGAAAGGGGCAATTATATCAATATTTACTTCTTTGATTACAGTAGCAAGAGCCTTAGTAGCCATCGAGTGCCGTGTTATCCCCTGTGTGAGAGGACTGGTACAGCGATTAATTGAGACAGCACTATTAAAACAAACACCCAATGAACCACCACCGTACTTGGATAAAATAATGGTATTAGGGGAGATGGGGAATGAAGAAAATGAAGCAGAGGAGGAGATGTATACGATAATGCC
>NW_011193302.1:0-550 GCF_000146605.3 Meleagris gallopavo | reverse complement strand
TGTTATCCCCTGTGTGAGAGGACTGGTACAGCGATTAATTGAGACAGCACTATTAAAACAAACACCCAATGAACCACCACCGTACTTGGATAAAATAATGGTATTAGGGGAGATGGGGAATGAAGAAAATGAAGCAGAGGAGGAGATGTATACGATAATGCCTTAAAGAACAACAACAACAAATTTTTTTTTGCAGAAATCAACAATGTATAAAGAAGAAAAGGGGGGGAATTGTGAGAATTGAATGTTGTTTCTGCATCAGAACAAAATAAGAATTTTGTTAACTTCATGGTCTTTACCGTTTGGGGTTTTTATTTTATAGTTCATTTCAGGGGCCTTACTACTTTATTAGAGTTCTATAAGTTAAAGTAATATGTATGTATATATGTATAGCCAACATTGAGAATATATGTCACACATTGCAACAGTATTCTGCCAATTTAAAAGGACAATTCACTACATGATACGGGGAATGCCTTGGAGAAGATCGGACATCTCCCCTCCCCTCCGTACTCTTTGTTTAACAGGAATTCCAAGCAAATCACCTTAT